>NW_021318864.1:749596-847252 GCF_001605985.2 Dendrobium catenatum
TTTTTTTATTTATTATAAATATTTTGCTTTAATAATTTCTATATTTATTTCTCAAAATTCAAATATAACTGATATATCATCAAAAATTTATCTTGAGCAGGCACGCATCTCGAGACAATATTGAATTGAAAGCTTCCAAAATGAAATCTGGGACCATCCAAACTTCGATTTTAGTAAACGTATAGTCAAACTGAGCGTCTCGAAAAGACAAACCAAAAGACACAAAATTTGATTCAATTCGAACCCAAGTGAGTCCAAATCAAAGACTCAAAGGACTTTTGAAAGGTTTAAACCATAATTTGGATGACTAAACAAACTTTAAACGTGACATGCTTATAATCGAATCGAGTGGCTCAACGAGACGAATCTAACGAGCCAAAGATCATCGAATTCTAATATCATTAAGGCATTTAAATGACTAGTAAACAACCCATGATCAAGTGGATTAATATCAGCCGTCCATTCAAACAACTTCCAACATGCCCTCGATTTTCTCCATATTTATAAGTCATATCACTCTCAAAATATTATAAATAGCCCACATACTTCTCATGAGAGAGGAGGGGGAAGAAAGAAGAAATATAAGAAAGAAATTTGGAAGTAAACTTGTCGCCAACCACCGCCGGACTTCCGTCTGTTCATTTATCACCGCAAGACTTTTGCCCATTCATCGGCCACTGCCAGAGTTTTTTTCGACCACCGCCGAACTTTCTTCTGTTCGTTGATCACCGCCGAACTTCCGCCCATTTGTCGACCACTACTGGAATTTCGTCTGTTCATTGACCACTGCTAAACTTCCTCCCTTTTATCGACCACCGCTGGACATCCGCATGTTCATCGACCACTGCTGGAGTTCTTTTCGATCACCATGTACTTCCTCCCATTCATCGATCACTGTCGGACTTTCGTATGTTCGTCGACCACAGCCGAACTCCCTCACATTCGTTGACCACTGACATACTTCTACCTGTTTGTCAATCATCACCGAAGTTCTTGTCGACCATCGCCAAACCTCCATCTATTCGTTGTTCACTACGAGACTTCTACCCGTTCTTTGGCCACCATTGGAGTTTTCCCCGACAACCGTTGAACTTATGTTTGTTCGTCAACCACCGCCAGATTTCTACTCATTCATCGATCACCTTAGAAGTTCTTCCCGACCATCGCCAGACTTTCGTTTGTTCGTCGACCACCAACGAAGTTCTCCCAAACCAACGTCGAACTTCCACCCTTCTTGACAACCGCCAGATTTCTTCCAGACCACCACCGGACTTCCGCCCATTCGTCAATTACCGTTGGAGTTCTTCTCGACCACCACTAGACTTTCTCCTCAATGTCGAACACCACTAGACTTCCACCAGTTCATCAACCACCGTCGGAGTTTTTCCTGATCACTGTCGAACTTTCGTCTGTTCGCAGACCACCGTCGGACATCCACCCATTTCGCAACCACCATCGAAGTTCTTTTCGACCACTATCAGACGTCTGTCTGTTCGTTGACCAATGCCAAACTTTCACCCGTTCGTCGATCGCCAATGGAGTTCTTCTCTACCATTGCCGGACTTCTGCCCGTTCGTTGACCACTGCCAGAGTTCCTTCTAACTTCTATCGCACATCGACTACGGTCTTTTTCACCACCATTGCCAACTACGGTCATTTTGACTTCCGTCTTTTATCGATTATGATCCTTCTAACCACCGTCGTCCAACTAGGGTCCTCCTAACCTCTGTGATTATGGTCTTTTTTACATTCGTCACTGGACTATGATCTTTCTGGTCACCATCATCCAACTACAGTCCTTCCGACCTACATTGTCATACAATGGCCTTTCTGACCCCGGTCTCCTACCTACTACGGTCTTTCCGACCTCTATCCTATCAACCATGGTCCTGCCGACCAAGCAAACATGTATATGTTGATTATTGTAACTCCCGCCATGTAATGTGCTCTTTATGATATATATTTGTGACATCAAGCCAAGGCATTCTCCCAAGAAAGGGCCACGTTTGTCGACTACAAATACTAGTGTATTCATTCAAATTTAGCCATGCCCCGTGGTTTTTCCCCCTTTTTCAAGAGTTTTCATGTAAAAATTTTGATGTCTCTTATGAACGCTACACCCTCTCTCTTATCTATGTGCGTGTTGGATCTTCGTACAATGCTAAGATGTTAAACTATATATTTCTCTACCGCCGTGAATATTCCAGAATGTAACAATACTATAATGTTTTTAAACAACCATTACCTGAATTGAATCATACAAGGAGTTTGTGTACTTAGGGCATCTCTAACAGAACATCATACATTATATGGCATTCGTTCGTCTACTCCATCCGATCGGTATTTTTTCACTATTTGATTGTGGGTGAATAAAATATTAGCATCATACTGTTCACAAGCTTTTTTTAATTTGAAAATTTATTATTAATTTTAAATATTTAAGTTCAGAAATTTTTCATTAATAATTAAGAAATATCTTATTTTTTAGAAATTAAAATATTTTTTTACATAATTAATTAATTTAAGATACAGCATTATGATAGAAATTAGGATAAAATTCTCATACATATAAAAGATATTGATAAGTACAATACCTAAAAAAAATAAAATACAGAATAAGTCCGAATAACAAAAAATTAAAATAACAAGTAATAAAAATCTAATAATCTGGAAGATTGGTATCGACTCCTTCAAGATCATTGAGATATTGTCCACATGAGTTTGAAGAAGGAGGTTGTTGTTGTCCGAACATCTTTTCTAAAATTTGTGCATGTTCAGCTTGGACAAATGCATGAACATTAGGATTCTATATATAACTTAAGAATATACTATGAATATTCATTTTTTACCGTTAGAAAATGGAGTTCGATTGGAGACAAGTTACTGCATTTTGATGTATTACTGCATTCTGAAATGAAAAATGAGTTTTTCAGTTGGAGATGCCCTCAAAGGTAACTCCGTAGTTTATATACAACAAGCGGATTGCACCATAAATTAAACAACGATAAAATTTGCTCATTTGTCTTCAAAGATAGTTTCATTAAATGTATGGCTATTTACAGTTCTCATAAAAATATATTCCAAGTATCATAGAATACTTCTCAATTTTTTTTTTTTACTATTTTTCAAAAAGTTCTATAATAAAAGGGTAGTTTTATAATTAAAATGGCTGAAATATTTTTTTCATGATAGTTTCACAACCATCCTTATAAAAAATTACAAATTTTCAAACAGAAAAGATCCTTATTTGCAATGGTTTGCTTTTGGTCGCCACTGATAATGTCTCAACTTGAATATTCTAATATGTTAAATCTTGGATCTGCTCATAAATGCAACGATGATAATGGATTGACGTTCCAAGATAGGGTGGAGAGAACAGTACTTGTATAAGTTAGAGATGATGTAAAATGGAGATAATATCTTATTATTTTGCATTAATAAGGGGATTGACAACTTTTCAACGTCGATGTTAGCAAGATGCATGGGCTTATCT
This sequence comes from Dendrobium catenatum, assembly GCF_001605985.2. Classification (NCBI taxonomy): domain Eukaryota; kingdom Viridiplantae; phylum Streptophyta; class Magnoliopsida; order Asparagales; family Orchidaceae; genus Dendrobium; species Dendrobium catenatum. The sequence continues at coordinate 753,090 of NW_021318864.1, forward strand.
GATAAGCTCATAGCTGCTAATGACGATAAATTTGTAGGCTAACTTCATTTATGTGGGTTTAGTTGCACATAAAAAAAAGTGCCCAATGTCATGACTCCAAAAACTTGATGGTTCAAATCATTTAGTAGATCTGAGTGCAGGTCAAGTCTTCATATCAAGAGCGTGGTGCGATGGAGGTGTTTAAGTTTTCATATTCATGATTCATGACTTAATGAGTTATCAAACCCTTGACTTTAAGATTTTTCCCTATCCATCATCTTTATTTTCCTCACAAATGATACAAAGAATGAAAGTAAGAAACAATAAAGAAAATAATTTTGGGAGCGAACACCACAATGATGAAACAAGCAAGAAAGTAAAACAGTAAAAATTTAGGACATTAGGATTTAACAAGAAAAAATTATGGAGTCACATAACACCAAGAAATCTACTATGAAAATGATGAGAAATAAGTACAAATCTCTCTTCTCCCTCTCTCTCATTGCTTCTCTTCTCGCATGCATCACTCTCTATTCTAACATTCAGAAATACAAGAGAAGTCCAAGTAAACAACCCCAAGGGATGCAACCCTTCAAAAAATGAGAAAGAAAACCGTCCAGACTAACTTGCAGCATTGCGACACACATGAGCTAGAACTCATGTTCGAGTTTGACTCGTTGAGCTCGTTAACAAGTCGAACCCGTTAACGAGTCTAGCTCGATAATCTTGCTTATGAGGATGAATTACCGAACCTGGGGAGGCTTAGTCTTTTCTAAAAATTATTTCTATATAAGCCTTTTTTTAAATCTTAAGCATACATGACTCGGACCTTTAAATAGCATTCATTGCATTAGAAATCAATTAATTAAAATTTAATTACATTAGCTCTAGGAGCGTTCACCATACATAAGTCCATGATCAATTAGGAAACTCTATAGACATCGATCTTACTTCCAAAACACAGCCTGCCTACCTATCTTTCAAAAAGACTATATAATATAGATTTAAATGCTTAGGTGGTTAGCTGGCTTTCCTTTTCAGACGGGATATAAGCCCAAATTATATTAGTTAGGACACAAGTATTAGTGTCTAGTATAACATTAATCTCATCCTATATTTAGGGTTCAAGACTACTACACTGGGTGTCTCGTAGTAAGCCTAAAAGATGGATAAGTTCCTTTTCTTCAAGGACTATAAATCATGCATATCCATGTCACATGGATGATGACACCTCTATCCCTTCTCTCTGAATGCTTTGACTGATTGATTTGCTTTATCTCCTTATTGCCTTAGTCCCTTCGAATGCTGAAATAGACCGTTCATGTTGACTAAGCGGAGTTAAGCTCTTTCTTTTCTTTTGAGTAGGATTTCCTAATCTTCCCTTTGTGTACCAATCCCCTTTTTGGGAAGAATAATATCAAATTCTTAATTGAGAATTTTCTTAAGCCCTATGTTTGAGATATAATTAACCATGGGGGCTTACGCCCGTGAAAAATGGAATTCCATAATAAATAAACCCCACTCGAACTGATGTATTGGGTGGGGGAAACTTGTTATTTTGATTAGGTCGTATATATTAATACTCATTGGGGTGCGTTGGCGAGATCCGCTATCCTTAATGGTTAATCGTATATACGATCTAATCTGTCCTTCCATTGACTCGTTTGCGAGGAGCACGGAGGCCTGCGATCATCTATATCCCTCGGTGTGGAGCAGTCGAATATCCTCTGCACTCTATAGCTAGCGGTGTCCTTTCGGAGGTCCACAAGAATAACTCAATTGATCAACACTATCAAATTCCACACATAACAAATAATCCATTTTTATATTCATAAATTTCATTAATTTAAATCCAATCAAAGTTTTTGGTACATACTTAAGTTGGCGCCAATAAACAAATGAAATCATCAAAATTAAAATACAAGAAAAAAATATCAAGTAGTCCTAATAGCCCGTCAGTCTACACCCAAAAAATATTTCATCTGCTAACTTCTTTGCCATCGATCACCTTATGCAAGAGCTACTTATATCAATACAAATTCTCAAGTATATGTTACCTTATACCATCATCACCCAATTAACATCATATAATCATGGTCATAATCTATAAACTACTTCTCTAGTAAGTCCTACTACAACTATAACAGGCCAAGCCTAAGTTCATTTCTTTAAATTCACTTACTCTCCAACTACGTAGAATAGAGAATCTTTGCAATCCTATTTAGATAATGGATCATTTCATTTAAGCTAGACCCCGTAATTTTTTATTCTCAAAATTTTCATCTAGAAACTCTAATATTGTTTATATTCTTCTCTTTTATCTGTATGTATGCAAGATAGTCCTTGCTCCCTGAAATGCAAGTCATATATGCTTTATTTATCATCCATACAATTTGAGTTCTACGGTTCTCTATCTATCTACCTATTGAGACATCGACAATTACTTGGACATTATTAGGATGATATTGAATCTCCAACTTATAGGCTTTGAATAGTTATATTCGATATCTTCTTTGATGGAGATTTGGTATCTTTTATGTGAATAAGTATTTGAGGCTCTTTTGGTTGCTAAGAAGATCCACTTGGGTGTGTTGTAAATCATGCATGTTACTATACCCAATGCATAAAAGATTTTCTTTTTTAGGGGGGGGGGGGGGGGGGGGGGGGGTTATAAGCCCCCCTCGCATATAGTAGATCCGCCCCTGACTCAAGATAATGTTTAGTAGGGCTTTAAGGTTTTCTAATTATAATTTATTATTTGCATTATTAAAGTTTAAAAAAAAAAAAAAAAAAAAAAAAAAAAAAAAAAAAAAAAAAAAAAACTCAATTTATGAAGGGAAAAGGCTAGAGGAGAGAAGGCATGAGCCCAAAAAGATTCAAGATCTCCAAAAACTAGAATAAGCAATTGAAAAGCATAGAGGGTAAAGGCGACAAGTCAAAAATAGATACATCATGCTCCAATATATGCTATGAGACAAATGATCACCAAATTATTTAATTTTATTTTTAACCCTCACTTATTTGTGGACTTTTATGTTATAAACTTATAATCAACCGGCCATTGAAATATGATATGAGATAAATAATCACCAAATTATTTTTTTTATTTTAAACAATCTTTTTTTTAATCAATAAAAAATTAAAACTCTCAATAACATCGCCAATATAAAATATTTATCATACTTAGTGGGGTCGGCAACATGAATCTTTTTTTCTCTATTGTGTTCTATTAAGAATCAAATCTCATTTAAATCTAATAAAAAAATCATTTCTAATAGTTTCTAATTAAGTCTTTTTAGGTTGTAAAAATTAAGAAAAAGATAATCAAGAATACAATAAAAATTGTGAAAAACAATAAAATTCTATCTTCGAAATAAGCCAAAATTAAGATTTTTTTTAATTTAATTGTAAATATTTTTTGGAGAATATTTAAGTCAATTAAAATAAATTCATACATAAATGTAACACACAAATACAAAATCTTTTAGTTGATAATCAAAAGTGACAACCAATAAACTATAATATATGCACAAATTTTATTTATTGTCCTTTGCGATAAGAGATGAACAACTCAAAGAGGCGAACAACTCAATCGAATGAGATGTGCTCTGTCAAAGCTATGTTTGGTGAGTCAGAATGACACGATCACTTCGGACAATGTATACTCCAAGCGAGGGTAAAGCTAAGGATTTGTGGAGTTCTAAGTGGACCCTACAGCTGCCGGCTGGTCATAACCCGTGGAAATATGGAACCAGTCGCCAACTCTGAAAACCATCCTACGCCCCCATTAATTGTTTTCTGTTCCTTCTGCTTCCCAAATCTCAGGCTTCTATAAATGGATTCCTAATCTTCTCTTCTTCTCACAAACCAACCAAGCAAAAGAAAAGCAACTGTCTTCTTCTTCTACTGCTCTTCCCTCAAACCTTCCACAGACAACTAGCCATGGCTTCAGCAAGCAGAGCTTCTTGGATTGTAGCAGCGAGCATCAGCGCGGTGGAAACGCTGAAGGATCAAGGTGGCCTTTGCAGATGGAACTATACTATGAGGTCTCTGCATCAAAAGGCAAGAAAAGAGATTGGTTCTTTTTCACTGGCAAGAATAACGCCTTCTTCGACGATGATGATGGTCGGAGTAGTAAACACCAGTGGAGAGCAAGCTAAGAGAGCAGAGGAGTCCTTAAGAAAAGTCATGTACTTGAGCTGCTGGGGTCCGAATTAGATTGTATATTTGTATCTATGAATCCAACGGTCTTCACAAGTTGGATTTTTTTTTTCATTATGGGTGTAATTTTCTGTTATATAAAAAAAAATGAAATACGGGACTTCCTCTGACATAGAGAAACATTTTGGGTTGATCTTAATAACTAAGTTGCAGCTCTGAACTTATAGTCTTTTTTTTTTAATTAATTTTATTTGTTTTACTTAACTTATAGTCTTCTTGATACTTGATACGTACTCCAAAAATTATCTTGATCGGGCACAAATCTCGAGGCAAAATCAAGTTCAAAACTTCCAAAATCAAAATTAGGACCATCCAAACTCCGATTTCAGCAAAACTTATAGTCGAACTGAACGTCTCGGAAATATGAACCCAACGACACCAAATTCGACTCAATCTGAGTCCAAATTGGTCCAAATCAAGGGTCAGAAGCACTATTAGGGGGTTCGAACCTCAATTTGGATTACCAAACAGTTTCCAAACATGACGTGCTTATAGTCAAATCCAACGGCTCGACGAGACAAATCCAACGAGCCCAAAATCACAGAATTCCAACATCATTAAAAACTTCAAATGTCTAACGAGCGGTGTACGATCAAGAGATTCAACATCGGCCATCCATCCAAGCCACTCCCCGTATGCCCTTGATCTCCCACCTATTTACGGGTCATGCTACTCTAGAAAATCTATAAATAGACCCTCCTCCCTCTTAAAAGGGGGGCTTGAAGCAAGAGAGCAAGAGAGAGATAAAAGATCACTCTTGCCTCCTCGCTCCTCCTCGACCACCACCTGAGTTTCTTCGGACCACCACTTGAGGCCCTGAGTTCCGTCGGACCATCACTTGAGGCCATGAGTTTCGCTGGACCACCACTTGAGGCCCTGAGTTCCGCCGGACCACCACTTGAGGCCCTGAGCTCCATTGGACCACCACCTGATGCCCGGAGTTCTACCGGATCACCACCTGACGCCTAGAGTTTTGCTGGATACTACAGGAAAAACGTCATTTTCGGAGGTCATTTCCACCGAAAAATTGATCAAAATCGTTTGGAAATTAGCATTTTCGGCGGAAATGTTTTCGTCGGTAAAACATGCATCGCAAAAGTCCTGGCACAAAATATATTTCCGTCTGATTTTTTTTTTTTTTTTTTTTTGAGCTGGAAGGTTAAGAAAAGTGAAAAAAATTAAAAAAATTCATATCAATTGAACCCGACCGATCAGCCATGATGCTCCCATTTCCACTCCGCCTCCAACCCAGCCGCCCGCATGGCTTGCGCTGACAGCCCAGCCACCCGAATAGGGCACACCCGCACAAAATGCCTTTGGTGGGGTTCTAACCCCGCTCTTCTGTGCGCGGCAGGCCTTCCGCACCATCTACCATCTAGCCATTAAACAAAAACTATTAAATTTGCTACTTTATTTTACTATTTCATCGTGGTTTGCAATACTTTGACTGAACACGACTCAGTTTAACAGTTGTCAGAAATAAATTTGGTCCCACAGGACTTCAATCAGACCAACGGGACAAAAATTAGTGGCAAGTGAAATCGGATCAATTAAATATATTATACAACAAATAAGCTATATAGCATGAGGATAAAGATAAGGTTGTGGAACCCACCGCATGCCACCGGTTTCAGTCCCTTGCCCCCAACTCTCAAAACCAGCAGCAATTTTATGCCACTTACTGTTTTCTGCTACCTTTTCCTTCCAAAATTTCAGGCTTTTATAAATCTAGCCCACACTCTCTCTTCTTCTCCCATCATCCAAAAAAACGAAACAAGCAATGAACGAAGCATATTCCTTTTCTTCTTGCACCTAATTTCCTTCTTAACCATTCGAAGAGAGAACTAGCCATGGCCTCAGCAAACAAAACTTCTTGGATTGTAGCAGCGAGCATTAGCACGGTGGAAACGCTGAATGATCAAGGCGGCCTTTGCAGATGGAAGTATATTATGAGGTCCCTGCATCAAAAGGCAAAAAACGAGATGGGTTCTTTTTCACAGGCAAGAAGAACGCCTTCTTCTTCTTCTTCCATGATAGCTGGAAGCGAACTAGTAAACACCAGAGCAGAGGAAGCTAAGAGAGCAGATGAGACCTTCAGAAAAGTCATGTACTTGAGCTGCTGGGGTCCAAATTAGGATGTATTAGAAAAGGCTATCATGAGTAATTGTAGAAAATCCAACGATCTTCAGTTCACTGGATGGAGGATTTGGTGTTTTTTACTTGATTAGGATGTACCTATTATGTGAAATGAATACATAATGTAATCTAAGATGAAGTTTGGAACATCTAGTTTCTTTCAAATTCCCTCCTAACACCAAATTTATGTGAGATTTCAGTTTAAAATTTTATTCCACACAAAAAAAATAGGATTTTTTCTTTCAATACCGATGATTGCTAATCACTATTATATTACTCTTGATGCTCATTTGTTGTTATTTGAATGACATCACTTGATTATCATTGTCCGTGATCTATTACTGTTGAACTATCATCATCCGATCATCATCTATTATCATTATCTGATTAATTGTCATCTCCAAATTAATATTATATAATCATGATCATCATCTATCAACTACTTCTCTAGTAAGTCCTACTACAACTATAACAGGCCAAGCCTAAGTTCATTTCTTTATATTCACATCCTCTCCAACAGAGTAGAATAACAGATCTTTGCAATCTTATTTAAATAATGGATCATTTCATTTGAGTTAGACCTCGTAATTTTTTTATTCTCAAAATTTTTATGAATAAATTCTAATATTTTTTTTATATTCTTCTCTTTTATATCTGTATGTAGGGGCGGAACCCCTTTGAACCCAAGGGGGGCAATTGCCCCACGCCCAGGGACGGAACCACTTAGACCCCCCCCCCTTATTATGCAATTCTTTAGGTAATTTGTCCCCCTTAATCTATTTTTTAATCTTTATTATAAGGATTTTTAGGCAATTGCCTCTCATATAATTAAACACATTGTGTATATGTGTTATTGTTAGGAAACAATGAACCAAATACAAAGAGAAATAGTAAAACAAAATTTGTTCCGGGGGCGCTAGCCCCTTGGCCCCCTGACATATCTGCCAATAGTTGCTTATAAGTTTGTGTAAATATGACTGGTTCCGCCCCTGTATATATGTATGCAAGATATTTGTGCAAAGTTATGACATTAAATTATCTCTCTTTTTGTAAATTTTCTAGCACACAATGCTTATGATGTTCTTTCTCAATGCAATCAACACTCATGGCATCAAGCATTACATAAAATGTAAGTAGTCCTTTCTCCCTGAAATGGAAGTCTTATCTACTATATTTATCATCCATACAATTTGAATTCTAAGGCTCTCTATCTTATCTGTCAAAAGTCATCAACTCTTTAAGCATTAGCTAATCTTTCTTACCATACCAACATAATAGTTATTGTGCTGAGTCAGTAGAGAAAGACAATCATTAGCTTCCTATTGAGGCATCGACAATTACTTGGACCTTATTAGGGTGATATTGAATCTCCAACTTATAGGCTTTGAAAAGTTATATTAATCTTCTTTGATAGAGGTTTGCTATCTTTTATGTGAATAAGTATTGGAAGCTCTTGTGGTAGCTAAGAAGATCCGCTTGGGAGTTATACAACAAGTGGTTTGTAAATCATGCATGTTGCTTTACCCACATAGTCGAGCTTCATACAGTATATGGAAATAATTACAACTAAAAAAAACAACTCAATTGAAGAGAGGAAAAGACTAGAGGAGAAAATGCATGAGCCCAAAAAGACTCAAGATCCCCAAAAATTATAATAAGCAATTGAAAAATAGAGAGGGCAAAGGCAACAACCCAAAAATAGACTCATCATGCCCCAATATATGATATGAGACAAATGATCACCAAATTATTTTATTTTTAATCCTCAATTATTTGTGAACTTTTATGTTATAATCACACGACCACTGAAATATGATATGAGATAAATAATCACCAAATTATTTTTTATTTTAAACAATATTTTTTTAATCAATAAAAATTAATACTCTTAATATATCATCAAAACATTATCTTGATCAGGCACGAATCTCGAAGCAAAATCAAGTTACTACGATTTCAGTAAACTTACAGTCGAGCTGGTTGTGTCGGAAATACGAACCCAACGACACCAAATTCAACTCAATACAAGCCCAAATGGATTCAAATCAAAGACTCGAAGCGCATTTGGAAGGTTCAAACCATAATTTGGATTATAAAACGGTTTCCAAACATGACATGCTTATAATAGAATCGAGCGGCTCGACGAGACGAATCCAACGAGCCCAAGCTCATAAAATTCTGATATCATTAATTAAGGCATTCAAATGTTTAATAAATGGTCCGTGATCAAAGTATTCAACATCGTCCATCCATTCAAATCACTCCTAAAATACCTCTGATCTTCCTCCTATTTATTGGCTATGCCACTCTCAGAAAACTAAAAATAGATCCTTCATTTCTCATAAAAAGGGAACTGAAAGGGGGGAAGAAAGAGGCTCCAAGCAAGAGAGCAAGAGAGAGATTGGAGATCGCTCTTGCCTCCTCGCTCCTCGTCGACCATGCACCAACTGAGTTCCGCTGGACCACCGCCTGACGTCCTTGCTCCACCGGACCACCACTTGATGCCTTCACCCTCGCTGGACCACCACTTGAGGCCCTTACCTCCGCCGGACAACTACTTGGGGCTCTAACCCTCGCCAGACCACCACTTGAGGCCCTCACCCTCGCCGAACCACCACTTGAGGCCCTCACCCTCGCCGAACCACCACTTGAGGCCCTCACCTCCGCGGACCACCACTTGATGTCGTCACCTCCGCGGACCACCACTTGATGTCCTCACCCTCGCCGGATCACCTCTTAAGGCCCTCACCTCTATCTAACCACCACTTGAAGCCCTGAGTTCCGCCGGACCACCACTTGAGGCTCTCACATTTGCCGGACCACCTCTTGAGGCCTTCACCTTCGTCGGACCCCTACTTGAGGCCCTGAGCTCCGTCAGACCACCACTTGAGGCCCTCACCTCCGTCGGACCACCAACCGACGCCAGAGTTCTGTCAAGTCACTGCTAGACCACTAACTGAAGCCCGAACTTCCAAGTGACGCCAGATTTGACACTAGACTTCAACCATACAGTTGACATTTGTAATTTGATCACCCTCAAGGATGAATCAACTCAATGTACTCAACTCAAATTCTAGTGGAATCTTTTTACTAGGCCAGGCACCATGATTTTTCTCCTATCCAAGATTTTTCATGTAAAAAATTTTGTGTTTTCCGTGTGTGAGCTGAATATTCGTGCAACGCTAAGACGTAGATTTAAAACTCTATCACCGCGTATATTCTAGCCCGCAACAACTCTCAATAACATCAACTATATAAATTATTTATCATGCTTGGTGGGGTGGGCAATATGAATCTTTTTTCTTCATTGTGTTCTATTAAGAGTCAATTTTCATTTAAATCTAATAAAAAAATTATTTCTAATAGCTTCTAATAAAGTATTTTTAGGTTGTAAAAATTTAAGAAAAAGATAATAAATAATATAATAAAAAATATAAAAATCAATAAAATTCTAAAATTGCAATATGCTAAAATTAAGATTTCTTTTTAAATTTAATTGTAAATATTTTTTGGGGAATACTTAGGTCAATTAAGATAAATTCATACATAAATATAACACTCAAATACAAAATCTTTTAGTTGATAAGCAAAAATGACAACAAATAAACTAAAAATATATGCACAAATTTTGTTTTTTGTCCTTTGCGATAAGATACGAACAACTCAATCGAATGAGATGTGCTATGTCAAAATTGTGTTTGGTGAGTCAGAATGACACGATCACTTCGGACAATGTATACACCAAGCGAGGGTAAAGTAAAGGATTGGTGGGGGTCCTAAGTGGACCCTACAGCTGCCCGATGGCTTAAGATCACATAACCCCTGGAAATATGGAACCAGTCGTCAACTTTGAAAACCATCCTACGTACCCATTAATTGTTTTCTGTTCTTTCTGCTTCCTAAATCGATCTCAGGCTTCTATAAATGGATTCCTAATCTTCTCTTCTTCTCACAAACCAAAAAACCAAGCAAAAGAAAAACAGCTGTCTTCTTCTTCTACCGCTCTTCCCTCAAACCATCCACAGACGACTTGCCATGGCTTCAGCAAGCAGAGCTTCTTGGATTGTAGCAGCGACCATCAGCGCGGTGGAAACGCTGAAGGATCAGGGTGGCCTTTGCAGATGGAACTATACTATGAAGTCTCTGCATCAAAAGGCAAGAAAAGAGTTTGGTTCTTTTTCACTGGCAAGAATAACGCCTTCTTCGACGATGATGATGGTCGGAGTAGTAAACACCAGTGGAGAGCAAGCTAAGAGAGCAGAGGAGTCCTTCAGAAAAGTCATGTACTTGAGCTGCTGGGGTCCGAATTAGATTGTATATATGAATCCAACGGTCTTCGCAAGTTGGATTTTTTTTTTCCTTTTGGGTGTAGTTCTGTTATAAAATAATGAAATACGGGACTTCCTCTGGCACAGAGAAACATTTTGGGTTAATCTTAATAACTAAGTTGCAGCTCTGAACTTATAGTCTTCTTGATGCTATACTGTTTTTAAACGGGCATTACCTGAATTGAATCATATAAGGAGTTCGTGTACTCAGAGTTATCGAACCCTTCACTTGGTGCCTAAGTGACCAGGCCAAGAGATGGTGCAAAGACTTGGTGTCATAAGATTTTTCCCGATCAATCATCTTCATTTTCCTCACAAATGATACAAAAAATGAAAGTAAGAAACAATAAATAAAATAATTTTGCGGATGAAGAGCAAACACCACAATGATGAAACAAACAAAAAAAGTAAAAGAAGCAAAAAATAAAGGACACTAGTATTTAATATGAAAAAACAACATAGTCACATAACACCAAGAAATCTATTATTAAAAGGATGAGAAATATTAATTGCAAACCTCTCTCTCTCTCTCTCTCTCTCTCTCTCTCCTTGCTTTTCTTCTCGCATGAATCGTCCTTTATTCTAACATTCAGAAATACAAGAGAGGGCCAAGTAAATTACTCCAAGGGATGCAACCCTTCGGAAAAATGAGAAAGAAGATCATCCAATCTAACTTGCACCGCTATGGCACACAAACCTTTGTCTGATGACTCAGCGGTGTTCAAACTCGCAGAGCTACATTGCTGAATCTAGAGCTCTTTGGCGCTATGCTCTTTGTCATTCAGTGCTAGGGCACTCGGGAAGACAGTGGCGGGGTGCTCGGGTACACAGTACCGAGGTGTTATATGGAAAATATAAAACCTCCTGCACCCCAGCAAACACGACAAACTTGAGGTCCGAGGCAACAAAATAACCCAATTGATCAACACAATAAGACTTAACAAATAATCCATTTTTATATTCTTAAATTTCATTAATTTAAAATACAATCAAAGTTTTTGGTACATACTTAAGTTTGCGCCAGTAAACAAATAAAATAATCAAATTCAAAATACAAGAAAAAAAATCAAATCGTCCTAATAGCCCGTTGGTCTACACCCAAAAAATATTTCATCTAATGACTTCTTTGTCATCGATCACCTTATGCAATAGCTAGCTACTTATATCAATCAAAATTCTCAAGTATATGTTACCTTATCTAGTATAGACCAAACATCAAGAAACTACACTACAAGAAATTCAGGTATTACCGACTACAAACCTCAGAGGAACCTCCAGAAAAAATTGTCAGTAATGTTTGAATTTTCTGTAGTATTAAATTATAACTATAAAAATCATTATATTTGCAAGTAATAAGGCAATAGAATTAGTAACATGATAATGACATAATGAAAACAAGATAATATTGAAGGCCTTTCAACCTTAAATTAATAATGTGGTGATAAATGATAGCTCTGAGGTATTAGAGACGTCTATATAATCATGATATCACCATGATCATTAATTAATCTTTTCCCAGAATGTAACGTCCTCATAAGACCATGCTTCAAGGCCATCAAACCCCTCTCTCTAAGCACTTGCTAGTTAAATAAACATCGCTTTTATACTTATTCCTCTATACATCTTATTTGATTGCATCAACCTTTAATTTTGATCTCCATCATATTGCAAGCCACTACATACATGATACAACTACTTCATATTCATGAGCACTATCTTCGTGTGCTTCTTGCACCTTTATTGTCTTTGCTCGAAATCACATCATAGCCTTCTTTGTCTCATTTCACTATTAAGACTTCGTTTGAGACTGACTATCTTCAAAGAAGTCATTCTAGAAAATAATAAAAAAAGTCTCAAATGAAACCTAAATCTATATTAAAAATCTGCCTATCTTCAATTGCCTCCTCTACAAAATCAAGAATGATCATCACTCTTATGAGTGATTTGTATGTGTTTCTCGAAAATTTTACTTTTGAGCAACCTGAATGATAGCTGCTTAGCACTCTAGTTAGCTGCATGTGATCAAGCTTCACTCCATGAAGCCACCTCATTATGGCATGCGGCTATATTGAGTTGTTATTATAACTTTGATGCATCAAAAGAACAATGAAGTGTGTTAGAAATAAGTTTTGATACGGCATCACAAAATTAGCTTGATCGGGCATGAATCTCGAGGCAAAAAGCTAGTTAAAAACTTCAAAAATTAAAATCAAAAGCACCCGAACTCCGATTTCAGCAAGCTTATAGTCAAACTGAGCGTCTCGGAAATACGAACCCAACGACACCAAGTTCAACCCAATCCGAGCCCAAATGAGTATGAATCAAGAACTCGAAGTGCTGTTGGAAGGTTCAAACCGCAATTTGAGTTACCAAACGGTCTCCGATTTTAATGAGCTTATACTCGAATCGACCGTCTCAACAAGACGAATCCAACGAGCCCAAGATCGCCAAATTCTGACATCATTAAGGCCTCCAAATGTCCAACAAACGGTGCACGATCGAAGGGTTCAATATCGGCCGTCCATTCAAACCACTCCCTATTCGCCCATGATCTCACACCTATTTACGAGCCACGCCACTCCAGAAAAAGTGAAAAACTATAAATAGAGCCCTCATTCCTCACAAAGGGGGGACTCAAGTGAAGAGAGAGAAGAAGAAGAGAAGAAGGAAGAGAAGGAAGAAGCTCCTCCTCGACCACCGCCGGAGCTCTTCCCGCCGCCAGAAGACGCCGGAGCTCTGCCAGATTTTCGGAAAATGCCGGGAATTTGCAGAACCTTGTAAACTTGCTTGAAGAAATGAATTGTAATCTGATTGCCCTGACTTGTTGGACGAATCAACCATTTGTAATTTGCAAAACACTAGTGGAATTTTCAACTGGGTGAGGCCCGTGGTTTTTTCCCTTTTTGGGTTTTTCACGTAAAAATTTTGGTGTTCGTATTCTCTTTTCTGTTTGTGTGCTGAATACTCGTACAACGCTCGGACACGAATTTACAAACTCTACCGCCGCGTATATTCTAGCACGCAACAAGTTTATTTATGGAATACAAAAGATATAGATTAAAAATCACATGCATGAGTTTCAAAAATCTAAATATCCTTTATAGAATTATTATTATAAATTTATTGTTGTGTATCACCATGATTAGGAGTAGATCATTCATGCAATTTTATTTGAGATATAATTTGCCTATACATGACTGAATAGTTTTATTACAAGTTCTAGATAATGTGGTTGTAGACGCATACAATTATCCATTTGAATTTGATGAAAAGATCAAATCTTATCAATAATAATATGATTGTTATTACTTTCCACAATCTCTCTCTTTCTCTCTCCTTTGAGCTATTTGATGTTTTGAACAGTAAAAAATTAATTTGTACTCCATTCTAATAATAAAATTATTTTATTTGCACTTGTTACGAATTTTTATTCATATTATTAATACAATATGAACATACATCAATTCCACAAGCTATTTTACTATGGTTTATTAATTCAACTCTTCATGAGAAGAGTTTTCTTCTTGTATGAAGGAATTGATATGAGAAATAGTACTATTTTACAATTTCTTATTTTTTTATAATTCTTAATTATTAGATGAATTTATATAATGATTGTGAATGACATAATACACATGAATATATGAGTAATATAGTATGAGATTCAAAATCCCGGCATTATTTTATATCTCAAACAATAATATTTCTCTAATTAATAAAATCTATATTTTTCAAGATTAAAAAATAATTAAAACCAAAATTTGACATTAACAGAATAAAAATTATGAAAATCATTAAAATTCAAGCTTTTACTGTGAGCCTTAGTTCAATTCATATAACCTCCTTCATTCAAGAGTTAATGTGTAGCCCTGTGGTTTAGGATAAGAGCCCCTTTGAGATTATTTTTGTCTTTTATTTTGAGAAGCTTTTGAAAAGCAAATTTGTTAGTGTATATATATAATAAATAATTTTAACAACCTTCAAATAACAATTTTGAGATATTTTAAATATTTTTGAAATAAATCATTATTATTGTCGATTACCACCATAATCGCCTCGTTGTTCATTGCTACTATCCCTTAACAACCGTTAACATTATTGTATAAATCAACTTATTTTATATTTAATAAAAAATCATTTTAAAATACAAATTATATTTTATTTTATATTAAAATATAAATAAAAAAGAAAAGTTGATATTGAACTGTCTAATTTAAATTGGTGAGATCGAGGCATTTATTAAAATTGATTATTTAAAAAAAATGGCTCATAAAATGCCCTCATTCAACGTCTATGGTGGCAGTTAATATTTCAGTTTGAATTCAAGATACTTGACCAACCCTAAAGAAAGATATTTATTTGAAATCATTCAATTTTTAATTTTTAATTTGGTTAATATTTTTAATTTTTTTTCTCTTTTAAAATTATCTAATGATTTCTCTTTAAATACTGAAAATATATTTTTTTTAAATAAAGACCTCGCTAGTCATTGCCTGACGCTGATTATCAATGCCAGCCACCGAGCAATGTCATCTTCAACCACTCAACAACTTTCTCTCATACAACATTCAATTAAAATAAAAATAAGGCTCAAAATCAATTATATTTTAATTTTGGGATTTTTACATACATAACATCTAAAACTATTGAAAATACATATCTAACACATAAACATTAATATTTACTTATCTACCACCTAAAACCCCTTCCTCTCATCTATACTACCACTTCGTCATAGCGTCACCTACCGTAAAAAAGGATCACAATATGGACAGCAGGAAACATAGAGAGAGAGAGAGAGAGAGAGCTCATTAACTCACGCTCTAGTTCTTCGACCTTAAGTTTGCCAACCCCGAAACTCCGGTGACGGTTGGGAAGAAAACTCCAGTGACAGTCAGGAAGAAACTTCGGTGATGGTCTGGAAGAAATTTTGGCTACAGTCGGGAAGAAACTTTGGCGACGATCATGAAGAAATTATGGCGACCACCAGGAAGAAATCTAGCAATGGTCAAGAAGAAACTCCGCGATGACCGGGAAGAAACTCTTATGGTGGTCGATGGCAAGTCAACTTCCAACTTCTTCCCTTCTTAATGATATCAAAATTCGGCGAGCTTGGGCTTGTTGTATTCATCTTGTCGAGTCGCTCGATTTGACTATAAGCATGTCATGTTTGGAATTCGTTTAGTCATCTAAATTATGCTTTGAACCCTCTAAATATGCTTTGGACCTTTGATTTGGGTTCATTTGGATTTAGATTTGACTGATTTTGGTGTCGTTGTGTTCGTCTTCCCGAGACCTTCAGTTCTACTATAAATTTGTTGAAACAGAGTTCGGGTAATCCCAAATTTAATTTTGAAACCTTACCCCTCAATTTTGCTTCGAGATTCGTCCTCGATCAAGATAATTTTTGGATGATTAAACGGATCTCAAACTTATGCTTTATTTTAATACGTTAAAAAAAAAAAAAAATCAAAACCCGAGGCTAGAGAAAACCAGCGAACAGTTGGAGGCTGGCTCATGGTTTTGATAAATCCACATCTCGTGTATCCGCGGGCTACCTCATTTATTTAATAATAAGCAAATGAATTTGGTCCCACACTCGGACTTGGATCCTAGTATCAGAGCAACCAGACAAACGTTAGTTTATTTTCTCTTTAATTTTCGTCGCTATCCCATAATATCTGGTCAGGCAGCCACTGGTTTTAAGCTAAAACCATGGTAACTTGAAACCAGCTGCCAACTATCAAAACCGCGAACAACTTTATCCTGCTCTATTTTTGCCTTGTCGGCTTGCTCTATAAATCAATTGCTCATCTTCCCTTCTTCCCATCATTCACAAGATAGCAAAGCGCACAACAACGGTCTTCTTCTTCTTCAATCAAAAAATAAATAAGCGAGCAACGACAGTCTTCTTCTTCCTCCTCTTTTTACTCAAAACCACAAAAATTCTATTATTTTCCACAAACCAACCAAGAGATAAGCAGCCATGGCCTCAGGGAGCAGAGCATCTTTGATTGTGGCAGCGAGCATCAGCGCGGTGGAAGCGTTAAAGGATCAAAGCGGCCTTTGCAGATGGAACTATGCGATCAGGTCTGTGCAGCAAAAGGCCAGAAAAGAGATGGGTTCTCTTTCACAGGCAACAAAAGCCCCTTCTTCTTCTTCTTCCATGATGGCTGGAAGCATTGTAGTAAGCACCAGAGGAGAGCAAGTTAAGAGAGCAGAGGAATCCTTTAGAAACGTCATGTTCTTGAGCTGCTGGGGTCCAAATTAGGATGTATTACAAGGATCGATCACGAGAAATTGTATAGAATCCAATTATCATCAATAAATGGAGATTTTGGTATTTTTTTTAGACTTTGGTGTACTTATTATGTTAAATAAAACTATGTATCTCATCTCTGATGAAAACTGGGGCTCCCTTCGCCGTAGAGAAGTATTTCAGATCAGTCTTTGCAAGGTAAATACTGAGTTGCAACTTACAGCTGAAGTTTTCCCACTCAATGAGGCTCACAACACGAATTTTTTTAATTATAAATTTTTGTTTTAAAAAGCTGTTTTATAAAACATTTTTCTAACAAATATTTTGAAGACAACTCACAAAATCATTCTACAATTTTGACAACTCACAAAAGCATCCTACAAAATCTGCAAGTTATACAAACACGCACACACGTTTAAGTCAATCATATAATAATAAAACTCGATAAAACATAGGAAATTTTTTTAACACGTAAGCATCACTGGGAATGTAATTATCTGATTAAGCACCTTTAAAAAAATTAAAACTAGAAATTGAAGATATTCATGTAATAATAAGTTTGATGTTTTTTTTTTTTTAAATTAGATTGAAGATATAATTCAATGGGGGACTTGTTTTATATATTTATTTATTTATAGTGTTGGAGCATTCATGGTGAGAGAGAGAGAGTTTAATGTCATAGTTTTATAAGAAGATTCATCATACACTCAAATAAGAGGGAAGTACAAGAATTCTAAAAGACACTAGAATTTATCATAATTGAAAAACCCAAGAAAGGAAAAGTTATAGAGCTTGACCCAATGAAAATAATTCCACTAGTATATATATTTGATTACAAGTGAAGCCTTTTCTCAAGGAAAGTGTGAAACCCCTTAAGTAATAGAAAGCCTAACTCTTAAACATCGATGCACCTTTTGGTGTAATGGTTGTAATTTTTATAAGAAATTATGCAGTTAAGCGTGCTCATCCCAGAGCAATTCTGGGATGGGTGGCCTACTAGGAAGTTACACCAACATGGAAAAATCGTGAGGGCCTTATGCCAAAGCGGATAATATCTCGATAGTTAAGAGTTTAGGTCATTACAAATGGTATCAGAACAATACAACAGTCGAAAAATGGGAGCTAAGTGCAATACAAAGCAAAGTGCTACATCATGGGAGTCACCTCTTGAATCCTATATGGGATAAAGTGCTACATCGGAGCCACCTTTTGAGCTTGTAGGGGCCACCTCTAGAGTCCTATCTGCCTGGTGGATAATGGGATACAGATGCTGACGAGGATGTCAATTACTTAAATGGGAGAGATTGTGAAACCCCTTAAGTAATAGAAAGCCTAACTCTTAAATATTGAGGTGCCTTTTGATATAATGGTTGGAATTTTCGTAAGAAACTCCGCAGTTAAGCGTGCTCATTCTAGAGCAATTATGGGATGGGTGACCTACTGTGAAGTTACACTTGTCACGACCCAACCTGACCGGAACAAATCCCTTCGCATCGGGCCGCGACAAAGAAAACATCCACAATCTAGCTTTGGAATTTGCTTCAGACTTTTTTCCAAATATCAAACTTACAGAAAACACAGAGCTACTATAAACATCAAATATACAAAACAGTTCATATATATTTTCTTCATTCATCAAAATAATCATGTACAATACAATGCATGGCTACAGACAGAAAGAATAAAATAGAAAAGTCATGACTGTACAAAAATCAAAAGTACAAAATACCTAATCATTGATCAGATACTGAACGGATAGTCCAAGACTTATTTCCTTTCCCATAACCTGAAAACCACGCAGATAACAAGGATGAGCTAACATCTCAGCAAGACTACACTAGCCAATCCAAATCTCCAGAAACACACATCAGAAAATACATCAGAAGAGTAGCCGTACAGAATTCAGATAATCATGCAGAAATTGTATAAGCAGACATAATATAGATACTTTCTCAAACAGAAATCAAACCACAAACGGAGTTCATTTCATATAACAGAATCGTACAGAACAAACAAAACAGTACAAATCAGATTTCAAATCAGATAAAATCACATTCCACATATCAGATAACATATATCAGATTCTCGGACCCTGACAGAATCTCAACAGATTCTGGCTCCTTATGCCTCCCTTCCCTGACACAGACGGAATCTCAACGGATTCTGACCCCTTATATCTCCCTTCCCTGACACAGACAAAATATCAACGGATTCTGACCCCTTATGCCTCCCTTGTGCTTACAACACCAGAACTTGTCAGATATACAAAATTTTTAGAACAGAACTTATTTTTAAATTTCCTTAACACAGACATAATCTCTAAGAATTCTGTCCCCTTATAACTCCCTTGTGATAGCATACAAACACATCAAATTATCCAATTCAGAAAATCAGATTAAGTCAGAAAAATCGTCAGCAGCACAACGACAACATACATAAATTACACCGAATTCACAATTTCAGAAGTTTACCAAATTACCACAGATAGTACAAAACATCATTTCAAGACTTTCATTGTAGTGAAGCAAATATTATTGACATCCAGATAATTTGCTATTCGATAAAAAATCTATAGAATTCAAAATACCCGGTGAAAATCTTCCAAAAAATACTCAAAACGTGCAAAAATATTGTCTCAGAAACATATCAAAAGTTACACGGTAAAATATTCACCAATACGAAATAATACCAGATTTTGGTTATCGGAAACGAAAGTTGAAACAGAAAAGTCATCAAAATCAACGTTTCTGAAAATAGAGAAAGGCATAATGTGCCTTACCTCAAGTCGATCAACTTTTCCAACTACGACGACGGACGAAAACGGACCGAAGTCGTCCAAAATCCACTTTTTCTCCTTTTTCCTTCGTTTTTCTCTCTCATGGGATTTCTCTCTCTTCAAAAATATCTCAATCCAATATATACACATGCAGATCGTACCGGACGAAGTGTATTCATCCCGGGACGATTTGCTATCTAGACGAATTTCATCTTCAAACGAAGTGTATTCGTTTATGGACGACTTGCTCTATGGACAAATTTCGTACGGACGATCCAAATTTCATCCTGGGACGAACCTCACAGTTCACAGATCCTGTACTGATCATCCCAGGATGATTCCACTTCGTCTTGGACGATCCTGGAAGGAAAAACTAAAAACTGGCTTTCACAACACCAACAGGGCAAAACCGTGAGGCCCTTATGCCAAAGCGGGCAATATCTTGATAGTTAAGAGTTTGGGCTGTTATAGTAAGCTATTTATATACTCTAAGAAACACATTAGTTGAATGAGGTTGTCATATCCCTTTACCAGGAATCCAACATAAACTCAAGGGTTGAAGTTGTGAGTCAAATATGATTTCAATGACATGTGTTGACATTGTTAGTAATTATTAATGATGATGTAAATATGCGTCAAAGAAGACATGTTATAATGATCAAAATATTGTAGGTTTGTGGATCGTAGTTGGTGACAACGATCAAAGGATCGTAGTTGGGCAATGAAGTTCAAATGGTCATAGTCGAGCAACAAAGGTCGGAAGACCGTAATTAGGTGACAGTAGTTGAAAGGGACATATGATTAGATGATGGCGATTTGAGGATGGTAGTCGAACAATGATGAAAAAAAGAACCATAATCGATGGGCGATATAAGTCAAAGGACTGTAGTTTAACGAAGATAGTTCGAGGATTGCCGTTGGTTAACGATGGTCGGACGATCATAATCGAGCGATGGAGGTCGAAGGACTATAATTGGGCGATGATAGTTGGAGAATTGTAGTTGACGAGTGATAGAGGTTGAAAGGATTGCAGTCAACGAGCAACAGAGGCTGAAAGGTCCATAATCGATGGGTGATAAGGATTGGAAGGACCATAATGGTTGGTCAATGAATGATCCACGGTGTTGATCGGAACAGTAGCCTAGCAATGGTGGTTGGGATTTTTGGAGCATCATAGCTCTCTTAAGTCTCACGCCAAAGTTCATGCTCCAAGTCCAAGCTTGTACTCCTCCATGTATAGAGTAAGAGAGCTATTTATAGATTTTTTAGAGCGGCATACCCCGTAAATATGGAGAAAGCCTAAAATATTTCATTGGATGATCTATATTATTCTCTTAATCATAAAACATTCGTTCAGCGTTCAGCATTTAAGTGCTTTAATATTGAATGATCTTGGGCTCATAGGTTCGCCTCATCGAGACATTAGATTCAACTTTATACATGTTAAAATTGAAGATCATTTAGTTATTCAAGTAATATCATGAAGTTTCCAATTGCACTTATGGTCATTGATTTGGGTTCATTTGGGCTCGGATCAGATCATTTTTGATGTTGTTGGATTCGTTTTGTCGAAAACTTCAGTTCGATTATAAAGTTGATGAAATCAGAGTTTGTATGGTCCTGAAATTAACTTTAATAACTTTCACTTCAAATATGTCTCAAGATTTGTATCCAATGAATACAATTTTTGATGATGTATAAAAAATAATGATGATTTCAAGAAGAACTTACATTTATACATAGAAAAGGAAAAAAAATTCAAGGTGAACAATTAAAAAAAAATTGCTTTGTATATTCATTGCAATTAAATAAAAAATTCCATGCAGCTTGCATGCTATGATTTAGCAGAGTAATGCATATTTGAGATCAACAGCTACAATGAAGTAACAATATAATGAATTAAAACCTTATATAAGTTTCGAAATGAGCTTTATTTTATGGTTGTTGAATGGCGCTCGAATGGATGGTTGGAGAGTTGGAGGATACAAAGAAGTAGCGAGCTGTTTCTCGATCCAATGTGCGCTCGAATATCCGGTATCCCTCCCATCTCATTTCAACACAAAAAAATTTCGCCCAAAATAAAATTTTGAACGTTTTTTGCTCAAACCAAAGTATAACGTCTAATTTAAATATATATATATGAGCGATTGTCAAATGATTCAAACTGCGTGGTTGGATTTTCTTTCCACCAAATCATTTTTTTTATTCCGGTGAAGAACCAGCTTGCTTGCACCAGCTGCTGCATTTCGGCATTTCCCACTACTCTCTCCCTCTCTGTCTCTCGTCAAACATTGCTCTCCGCTTCCGCTTTCGACGTCGGCGATGATGCGCTGCGACGCCTAACTCTTCTCTAAAACCATACTGTAACGCTCATCCCCAAAACCCAAACCTAATGGCGGCCGTCTACTTCGCTGCTCTGGGGCAAGCTCCCGAGAAAAAGGCGGCGCTTTTCTCAACTCGACCCTCGGCGACACGCGGAATCAGAGGGTTTCGTTTCAGATCCTCGAATTTGATCTCTCGAGCGGCTGTCGGTTCCGCAGCGAAACCCCCGGGTTAGATTTATTCCTTCCTTGACTGCATCTTTGTTGTTGCTGTTGCGGTGATCATACTCTCCTCATCTCCAGCTTTTCATTTTTATCTTATTTCATATGCTTGTAATGCATAATAGTTGTTGCTAGTCGTGTTATTTGCAAATTACTAACTTTGTGAGGGTGTGCAGGCGAAGTATGCCCTGTTCGGGTGCTCCATTGACAATGGATTTATGTTAATGAATTTACAATGAAAAGCTTCTCAGATCTGGTAACTTCACCTTCTAAGGAATAAGTGCTTGTTTGGATTGGATTAATTAATTAGTGTTTATAGTCTTCCATTTAACAAAATAAGCTAATTTTAGACGCTTTTCTTAGCCCTTTGCTTGTTCAATGATCTATAGAATTTGCACTTCTTGTTTCTAATATTTGCAAGAGTTATTAGTGCAGGCACATAAGAATAACCCAATATACCAAGGCATTGTTATCAAAGTAAGATTTTCTCAACCGAGAAGGATAAATGCTTTATCAAAAATCGGATCAGAGACCAAAGAGAGATCGAGAAAATACCATGAAGATGAAGTATATAAATTCTTATGTAACCATCATTAAAATATAACAATTATACCAAATAATGCCCGGTAAAAACATGGAGAATGAGAATGTAAATTTGTTACTACATCTAGCAGCACCTTAGCAGATAAACTCCTACTTCCCTTGATCAAAAAGTCTTTGTTTTACCAGTAATTTTTTGGGAACTCAAAGGGAATTAATCCAAACTAAAACTTACTTTTGGGATTAGATTGATTGAGCAAGTTGATGAACAGGGATCAGAGTGGTAGATTCTTTAGTTTCTTGGAGCTTAAGAATTGAGTGAAAAAAATATTTCTTGAATTCTTAGTCTGATGTGATGGTCAAGGGATAGAACTTTGAGAACCATCGGAGCATGATGTCCTTCAACATGGTGATGAGGATTCATCAACTAATTGTGTCAAAGTCTACGGAAATGACCATCAAAGACTTGACTACCAAGTCTTCTTGTGGGTTAGTCAAACCCTTAGGAGTCCAATTTTAGAATTTTAAACTTTGAAGGAAGTGTTTCTTCATTGGAATTACACATGAGGTAGATCTATATGATTCATTTATGTTCTTTTGTTTAGATAACTAAATAAATTTGAAGAAAATTTTAAAGGTTCAACAAACATATAAATGAACAACTTGAATATACTCATTTGTGGTTTAACTTATATATTCTAATTTAATGATGATTTAATTCTTCTTTATAACTTATTTTATGTTATCATCTGATTGTTGTATATTTTGTGCACTTCAAGCTACTTATATTGATCAAATAACTAGATGAATAAATTAATAATCTAATTTTATTTTTTATCAACATTTGATAATAAAATATTAAGAGTACAATATTGTTAGATTAAAAATCTAATTTAATAATAAATTCCAAAAAATAGCCAGATGAATAAATTAAAGATCTTTTTTTGTTTTTGTTTTTCATAAAACATTACAAATAATGTTGAACGAATTATGAAGAATTCTTATAGAAAAATATGAATTCACTTATTGTTAATAATAAGTTTTATTGTTAAATCGTAGCATTTTATATATAATTAGTTAGACTCGATTAAAATTTGATTATGGTTAAAACTTGATAAGAAAATTAATAAATAAGTTTTGAACAAGATTTTAAAATTATGAACGTGTTCAAATGAATGAGATTGGGTAATGTCATATTCGATTCAACTCGGTTCATTTATAGACTTATCATCAACTTAGAGTATATTAGTAGTAATTGTGGGTTGATCATTTTGCAATTAAATTAATTTAGGTGATGAGGTAGGTGAGTTTATAGATATATTTTGGATCATGCAAAATTTCTTGGGTCCATTTTATGAGTAGTTTGCATTTGTACTCCATCTTAGCATCTTGTGCCTTGACTTGGTTTAACTTATTTGATCTCATTAAGATTATTGGGGAAGTAAAACACACAACGAACACAAGCAAGAAAGAGAACATGCTGTAGAAAGAAAAAACACCAAAATTTAATATGGAAAAACTCAAAACTGTGGAAAAAATTACGGAGCCACATCACATCAATAAATTCACTATGAAAATTTGTAATGATTAGTACAAATTTCTCTTATATCTCCTTGTCTCTCTTCACTCTAGCATCATTCTCTCACTAGAACAACAAAAAAGATACACATTAAAAATACAAATGGACGCAACTCTTAATGAACAACAAGAAAGAAAATTGCCCAACCCCCCTTGCAGCACTGCGGCGCCAGGTTTAGAGCGCCGCTTTGCTCAACTCTCTGTCTCCTGTCTACCTAGCAGCGCAGCACTGGGATTTGGAGAGCTGTAGCACTCCGCTCTCTATCTTCATGCAAACTATATAGTGTTGTTGCTCTCGGGTACACAACTATGTACGGTTGTATGGAAAATTTTCATATGCAAAGTACCGGAACCCAACCAGGGGGAGGACCCCCGCAACCACTCAGCTAGCTCGATATAATGAATTGAGATCCGAGGCAACAATACAACTCGATTGATCAAAACAATCAAATTTCACACAGAACTACTAAAGAATACACCTATGGCACTACACTTGGCTTCTTTTATTGCATGGTGATGGGGAGTAGTTGCTATTGATTCTAGCCTAATTGGCCAAGGCGAGTGTTCAGGTCAGCCTCAAATCTCTATTTGCTAAAGTGGCTAAGAATTTGGCTTTGGTCAGCCACTTGGTTGTAGCTGTTTTGGGATTAGTCGTTCATTTTTGTCCGAATGATTTTTTTTAATGTACATGCTCGGTAGTTTTTATCAACAAGATAGAATTTGCTACCTCTGTTGGTGTTTGTTACACGAATGGCTATGACTTTCTGTTGGGATGGGTTGATTTTTGCCACTCTCAAATGAGGACTGATGGGGCACTGTGCATCATTATACCTCCCTTTTGCAGAACTCATTAGATTTTCTGCTGTAAAAGTTTTAATGCCCCGGAGAACCACAGTAACTCTTTACATCATGAAAGGTTGCTTGAAATGCGTTTAGTTAGTTAATTGAATGACTTGAACTTGTCATGTCTCAACAAGTTAGAGTTTCTTCTGGCTGTACTGATTTATTGGCATATAGTATTATGAACTTACTCTCTTAGAGGCTGATTATGTTCTAGAAAGCTTACGTAGAATCATCCGATTTGTTAGATATGGAATTGATAATTTTATACTTGCTATTTTGATCATTCCTTTTCCATTGATGTTCATGATCCAGTCATCTCACAGTTCTAAACGCAAATTGTTACAATCACTGAATGTAGATGAATGACATTACACTACAAGAAAATTCGACATTTCCGGCAGATTTTTTCGTCAAAGATTGGGCGATTTACTACAGAAAAAATCCCTCCGGTAAATCACGCATAGGAAAATTTATTCTGTTGGATTTTTCCATCAGAAAATTTTCCAACAGAATACCAATAGATCAAGACCAGAAAATAGTGACAGCAGAAGCGACGAAATAGAGTTGAATCGCCGTAGGAATCCATCAGAAATCTCTGGTGGCATTTCTAGCCCCACCTTCCCATTGCTCTTGCCTGTCGATGCCATATCGAAGATTTTCAGCAATAATTTCACCAGAAATCCGTCGGAAACCTGCTGCATCCTCAAAAAAAATTTGCAGCCCTTCATCATTTTAATGAAACAATTTACACAATACAGCCTACAAAAATTTATGCAAATATATTATAAAAAACATTCAAATATGTTAAAACAATGCTAATAATAATATAGAAGAAACTATTCAAACATAAAGTTGACATACATTCAAATATGATCGTTGTAAAAATAAATTGTTCAATTCACAAATATAAATCTCACAAGAATTTCTTCCTTACAAACATTCAAAATATGTTCTCCAAACATGTTTAACAACTTAAACAAAAAGGTTAATAACATTTTTCAATAGATATAAAAATTTAATCTAATCATCTTCATTCTCTTCGCTCCCCTCAAACTTAGGCTTAGGCTCAGGTTGCTTATACTTCTTCTTTCGATTTTGCTTCATGTATGATCGTAGCTCTGCCTGTATCTCCTATTGTTGCTTCAGCATTTCAGGCTGTTGTGTCGGTATGTTTACCTGTATTTGTCTCATCTCCTTTATCTCCTTCGTAAGAGCAGCTACGTTTTGGCTAATAGTGTAGGCTCTCGACCAAGTACATCTTTTTGCAAGAAAATATAGTTAAAATAATAAACATATATGTGTAATAAGAGGAATCATTTACCCATCATCGTCTATGCTTCGTGTGAGACATGGAACCACCAATTTGAAGAGAGCTCCCTAAACCTTCATAGTGTGATGCTCTATTTTGTTTATTCAGCTCTCTCTCTTCTTAGTGAACTCAGGGATGACCTAAGCTGTGATGCCTCAAAATCTAATTTAGAAGAATTATTCTTTTATCTTTTAATAAACAATACCTAAGCTATCTAACTTCATTTATTAGAAATAAACAATAAAAATAATTCTATAATTTAAAACATCTATATGTAAATTTGTATTCATTTTTTAAAAAATCATATACACTACTCAGGATTTATACAATCGTATCACAATTACTGTCTAAAATAAAAAAAAGCTGAACCTGAAGGAATCCTGATTAGCCTCGCACTCCTACTGATGTAAAACTAAATGCTTTAAATGGATGAAATAAGAATATTGCACGTTTCGTTGATTAGAGCAATAGAGATTAAACCATTAGCAATTGAAATAAAAAAAATAAAACAAGAGAAGGGTGCCTACGCTTAGCTAAGCCACTTACTAATCACTTGAAGAATCACAATAACTTAGAAATTCAACAACATACCAAGTAAATAGTTTTCAACAATATCCCTAATCTAACAATAAGATTAGAAGCAAATAAAGTGCACTCAAACCCTACGTTTACTAAGCTCGGCAGAGTTCGATGAACTAGATCTTCATGAATCTATCAAATCACAAGAACAAGTTAGACAATGAAAATATGAGAAAAGGGAGATTGGTAAATCCTTATCACGGTTGAGTTGCGATCCTCCACTGAATGGTGCCTAGTTGTTCTTCAATGGCTTCTACAAGGGTGTCCAGGATGCGCTCTATGTACTCTTCGACAGTATTATCGATCCTCGGGTTGACGTCGAAGAAGGTTGAGTGGAGGATGTGAAGGACGCCTTGCTCGTCGTAGACAATGCCGTAATCTCGTTCTGGGTCAGCCATCCATGCCAGAAGTCACTGTTTTTGACTTTGTGAAGTGTTGGACGGCAAGGAGAAGCTTCTCCATGGTGCTACAGTGCAAGGAGCCGGCGGGAACTGATGGACAACAAGCTGTCCTTTTAGGGCAGCAGTTTGTGAAACTTCGGGTTGATGGAAAACCAAGGACAGGTGCAGGAAATTCTGGTAGCAGACTTGGAGAGCAGGAAAGCACAAACAGAGTGAAGTTTAGGAGGAATTTGGAGAAGGTAGACCTAGCAAAGCTGCTAGGGAGGAGGCGAATAGGTGGACAGGTTTTGGAATTATTTCCAACTTGAGGGGGCTGAATTTTGTGGACATAAATTGAGGTGGGCCTTGGAGATTTCGGCCAAGAGAAGGGGAGGGAGTTTGAATTGTTTCCAAGAGAGGAGTTAGGAAACAAATCCAATTCAAACTCCTAAGGGGGGCGACGGCTTATAGAGGGAGGGAGGGATTTAATGGGGTAATTAATGCTTACTTAAATTATTAAATCAAGTTTGGAAAGAAATATCCCATCCTCTTTTAATTTAAAATTTAAATAGGAGTTGATTGAGTAGGTTTCCTAAAATAAGACTTATAAATTAGGTAACTATTTCAAATTCAAATTGGTTTGAAATTAATCAATAAAAGAGTTACAAAATTTATGAAATCTAATTTAGGAAAGATTTGATGGCAAGTGGGGATGGAGGGAGGGGCCAAGGGGAGGCTGGCGGTGGGGATTGGCTGAGGATGGGGTGGCGGTTTGGGTTTAGGCGGCGGGTGGTGGTGGGGTTTAAATGGCCGGCGGTTAAGGGTTTGTGGAAAGGAGAAGTAGTGCCGGTGGCAGTGGTGGGAGGAGGAAGGGGAAGAGATAGAAAGTAGAACCATGAACCCGACTCGTCTAGGTTGGTGGGTGATGCGCAATTCTCCCTCTCCTAGGGATCTCACTCCGATCTCTCAAGCTCTCATAAGAACTCAAACAAAGAGAAAAATTTTTCTTAATCAATCATTCATTCATTAACTTGAAAAGAAGAACAATAGGGCTATAAATAGCCTCGTACAAAGACTCAAAAAATAAAAGACCACAATGCCCCTAGGACTTACATGCGACCTCCAGTAATAAAAGAGTAAAACGGGAAAGCAAGAAACACATAAATAATAAAAGCTACATAACCTAATAAAGAAAAACAAATACATGAAATGACTCAAAAATACATAGACTCAATCGTGACTGTAGATCGACGGTCACACCTCTGATATACTTTCCATGCTCTGATGCCCCCATCACCTACTCTCTTGCCTTGACCTAAAATCATTTAACCACATATAATGAGCTCACAAGTCCAACAAGCAACCAAATCTTGTAACTGAACTCAACACAAGGCAAACGAGTAATATGAATGTCAGCAGTCAAATCATAACAGTAGCAAGCACATGATTATAGGGCAATACAATAAAAAAATCGTTAAATCAGTTTATGTATTGAATCACTAAAAAAAATCATCGTATCAATACTACAATCAGTAGAGAAATCATATAAAACATCAAATTAAAACATTAATAAAGACTGTCAAAATTATGTCAATATAGTAAAATCATATAAAAACGTCTGTATTTGTATATCACATGTTCAGAAATATCATATCAGTGTTAACTCAGTGTTAGTACCCAATGCATATATTCAATATATATCACGTGATCAATATATTAATAATAGTATAACAGTAATAACATCAGCATCATGGGTGAAAGTAACAGTAAAGCCGTATAGTGATAGTGATTCAATAACATGCATTCTAATAATCATATTAAACAAATAAGTCCTGGCTAAAGTAGTGTTTCTTTAGTATTAGTGTCAATATTAATAATCTGTTGGTTTAGTAAACAGAGTCGTCAATCATCTCCTTATAACTCCAAATCAGTATCACGTGAATCAGTAGAAGATAACATCCGACCACAATATTTAAAGAAAAATTTGTCGATCCATCATTCTATACAAGTCAATCAGTCTCGAGCTAATGTCAGTGAATAACAAGTCTTTAGTTGTTCCCACCCCCCTCCCCCCAACACACACACATATTATTATTTACACTCATTTTCAATGCATTGTAGTAAATAAAGTATAATTAAGCTTAATTCAAAAAAATGTCAAGATGTCATAACGGTAGGCAACAAAACTCTACTGAGCAAAAATTTATATTTTCAGAAATTAATTAAATTAGCAGAGAAAGTGTAAAACATCATTTTGAAGCTTTAATAGAACTGAAATACTATTTTTAGATATTAAAATAAAATTTTTAGTTGGAAAAAATTGCTATTTTTTTAAATATTCCGGCAAAAATTCTTAAATAAATACTCAAAACATTCATAATCTCTATCTGTATAACATATAAAAAGTTACGCAGTAAAAGTTTTACCAAAACAAAATTATTCTCATTTTAGGGTACTTGAAACAGAAATTTGATTGAAAAAATAAAAACATATCAAATTATTGAAATTAGAAATAGGATAAAGGTTCCTTACAGCAAGACGAACAAATTTTCCAATTATGTCGACAGATGAAAATCGCTTAACGACCTCCAAACCCTATGATTTTCTCTCTTATCTTTTTCTCTTTAATTCTCCTAAGACTTCTTTGTTAGCCAAATCATAAAGAGAAAAAATTAATAAAAGTTATATAATGGTTTAAGATATTTAAAATAAAATATTAATGAAATATTTATATTACTATTTAATTTAATCAATTTTTCAATATAAATTTCATATAAATTTTTTTAGGGTTTTAAAATTATAAAAAATGTCCATAAAATAAATCATTTTATTTAAAAAATATTGATGAAATTTGTTTGCAAAATGGATACCTAACGGTCCAAAAATCCTCACTTTTACCAACAAATGTCAATTTCTTAAGGATTTTCACCAGTGTCTAAAAATTATGAAAAAAGTTGTGTAATTAAAACACAATAATAACTATCTTATGGCGAAGATGATTTTTTTTAATTTGATTTATAATGACTCTTGAAAAAAAAATATTTTTTTGGGTTATTATATAAGCTCTGGTTAGGTCATCCCATACACCATCTCTAAGCCATAAGGGGCGCTCGCTAGACTTTCTAATATTAGTGAACATATCCTTTAGTCGAGTAGAGTCTCTTTTTTTTTAAATTACTTTTGACCCTTGCATTATGTTTAGGTAACCACTTAAAGTCTTTCTTTTTAACTTTGTTAGAATCAAAGATATTATTATGAAATTATTTAAACTTGTTAAAAAATATCATAATTATTTACCTGAAACTCCTTGAACCACATATCTCTAATCTCCTGAGAGTTTTTTTTTTTCAAGATAAGTATGAAGCATCATATCTACTCCTTATGATGTCCTAAATCTTGTGAGTGGGTTGTCTTGCGAGATTAAACATACACATACTAATATTTTTCAGATCATCTTTCTCATTTATTTAACATATCAAATTGCAAAATTAACTAGCAATATGAACTTACATATTGCCCTCAGGCTCTATATGTACTGACGCTTATCCTCTGTATCTGCTAGCTCCTCAGCCCTATACTTTGTTGGTGCAGATGTTCCAGCTTGATGTGGCTGGACGAGAGGTGGATAATATTAAGACTGATGGTAAAGAAGATAAGGGTAGGTTGATGGAACTGTTTGTGATGGTGGTGGGGGGAAATTTGGATAAAAGGATATTGATTGGGTGGGATCTGGCGATGGAAACTGGAGGTTACTGCCAGTAGGAGAAGGATAGTGAGCCCCATGTGGTGGTACTCCTACGAGCGTTGGAAATGTTTGGCACTACCCCTGCTTAGTGGGAGAATGATAGATAGTCCCCAGGGTGCTACTCTTATGCCCGGTGGAATTGTCTGCCCCTGGTTATAATTGAATGGAAATAATAGGAAGAGTATACTAATTTATGACATTTCATTAATTTTTTTTTTCAAATTCATTTTTTTTTCTTTTCATCAACTTATATCTGTAAGGTATTATGCCATAAATTTATACAAGTACAAGGTTAAGGTGTTCACTTTCTATTAAATCACAAGCAAAGGTGGTCCAAATGTTTAGTTATTACTCAGGAATGCTTAAGAATTTATTTGGGGATTGATCACACCATCATGAGAGCATTGACTTTGTAAGATTAAAGTAAAATAAATTTCAGTCAAATATAATTATTTTAGATTGTATATATAATCTCGATTCTCACTTAAAGCTGTGCTTTCACGTTTGATTCTTTATGATTGCAACCAAATTCGAAAAAATAAAGTAATAATGATAGCTTAATTAAAAGTAATTGAGCTTTAGGTCCATTCACATTTAATTTTTTAAAATGATGGTCATCTTATTCACACTTACTAAACCCTAATGCAACCATAAAAAAGGGGAAAATATCAATAGTTTCATGTATTCCACAACAAAAAAGAAATGAAGATATGTGAGTACCTAATAAACTTGCATTGCTTATTATGCTAAAATGAAATGATCAAAATTTGAAGTGGGAAAAATATCTCTAACCATGAATATGAACATTGCATGTGTTCTAACGGTTCAAATTTCCTAAAAAGATAAATGAGCAAATAGAACAAGTTTTATCTCTTAAATCTCGAAGAAATATGGAGAAATGAGCAATAAACCACCTGGAACGGTGACGAGCATCGGAGCAGGTGATAGCTTTGATTTTGGGAAGAAGAACGTGAAAATGAAGGAAGAAGACGGGTTGGGACGAAATGGGTCTCTTAACGACGGAGAAATATGTTGGAAATTAAGTAAATTTTTTTACGACGATTTCGGACGTAAAAAACACCGAGTGCACTAATCACCGATGAAAAATTACGGCGGGAATTTCTGCCGGTAAATCCCTTATTTCCTGTAGTGTTAGGAATTGTATTATCTCACATCCTTTCAAGCAGCTGCTTCTTTTATATTTATTCTTGAGTTATCCCTTTTATACTTATGCTTTGCTGATACATTTGGTGATTGCTTTCATTGTTTTATGTAGTTTTCAAATGTATTTCAATGCTTATTTTGTTAGATTGGTATAAAGGATAACCAGTTATATGGCTTTTTTATTTGCTTTCTCTCAGATGTTCCTCCTACTGTGGCCGAAACGAAGTTAAAATTTTTGAAATCATACAAGCGGCCAATACCAAGCATATACAATAATGTCTTGCAAGAGCTTCTCGTCCAGCAGCACTTGATGAGATACAAGAGAACCTATCAGTATGATGCTGTCTATGCACCCGGCTTTGTCACCATCTATGAACAGCTGATGGAAGGATATCCTAGTCTTGAAGATCAAGACGCTATTTTTAGAGGCTATATTGAGTCCCTAAGAGAGGATCCAGAACAGTACAGGTTTTTCATATTAGACTTGGATCATCTTGACTATGCCATAAAATGGGCTTATTACGCAGCATAAGATGCATGAATTATTCTGGATTTTAGCTTCTATTATTTAACTAATAACTTTTTAAAGAAATTTTTGCAGATGCGGAAAGAGTGTTCTATTGAGTTGCTTATTATGAACGGACATCCTTAAACTAGCTTTGTTTATTGCCATAAAATTTTCGTAGTATTAACTGAACGGGCTTCAGAAAAATATGAATAATTTTATGACTATTAATAAGCGTTTCTATATGACAATATACCAAATGACTGGAACAGAAATTGACTTCATTAGATTTGACATGATGATTATGGTTGTTTTGTATGCCTATTTCTATATTCTTTGTTTAGGATTTTAATATTTTTCAGGTAAGCTACATAGCCTTTTTATACTAGATACATACTCTTTCCACTACAGAGATGATGCAAAGAAGCTGGAAGAGTGGGGTCGTTCACAAGATACTACTACATTAGTTGATTTCTCATCAAGTGGAGGGGATGTTGAAAATATTCTAAAAGACATCGCTGACAGAGTCCAAGGTACGGGGAATTTCACCTATAGTCGATTCTTTGCGGTTGGAATATTTCGCCTACTTGAGCTGGCAAATGCAGCTGAACCATCAGTATTGGAGAAGGTTATTATTTGAACTTGTGATAACTTTATTGCGCTAGTGCTCTTTTATAAGTTAATTTTTTTTCTTTTTACAATCTACAAGAAAATTTTCTTTTGCTTTGCTGCTCAAGCTTTTCAGTAGCTATTGCTTTTCGACTGTCCCATCTCATAGATTATCATGATAAACCGCATTTTCTTTCCCTAGAACATTTAGCTTATCATTTAGGTCCTTCTAGATTTACTGAAGCTTTCAACATTTATTTTTTCCCTGTTCCGAAAAGTTCAATCCCATGTCCTATTGTTTGCATGCTAAATGTAAGTTTGTCATCAATTAGTCTTGTCCCAATTATTCTATTAAAGTTTGTAAAAATCAGACTAGACATTGACGGTGGTCGGAAATACCGTAGTTGAATGACGGTGGTCAAAAGGATCGTAATCGGTAGGCGACGAAGGTCAGAAAGACTGTTGTTAGGCAATGGAGGTTGGAAGGATCATATACAGCCGGCGACGGAGGTCGGAAAGACCGTTGTTTGGCGACGGAGATCAGAATGATCATAGTCGGCAGACGATAGTGGTCAGAAAGAACGTTGTCTGGCGACGTAGGTCGGAAGGACCGTAGTTGGCAGGCGACATTGGTCAGAATGATAGTTGTATATCGACGGAGCTTGGAAGGACCATAGTCAGCGGGAGATAGAGATCAGAAAGACCATTGCCTGGAGGTTGGAAGGACTGTAGTCGGTGGACGACAGTGGTCAGAAAGACCGTTGTCTGGTGACAAAGATTATAAGGACCATAGTCGATGGGCAACGGAAGTTGGAAGGACCGTAGTCGGCGGGTGACAATGGTCAGAAAGACAATTATTGAGCGACGAAGGTCAGAAAGACCTTAGTCTGGTGATAAAGATTGGAAGAACCGTAGTCGGCGGACGATAGTGGTCAAAAAGTCCGTTGTCTGGCGACGAAGGTTTGAAAGACTGTATTCTAGTGACGGAGGTCGAAAGAACTATAGTCGGCGAGAGACAATGGTCTCTGGTCAGAAAGATCCTAGTCTGGCAACGGAGGTCGGAAGGATCGTAGTTAGCGGACAACAATGGTCAGAAAAACTGTTGTCTGACAACGGAGGTTGGTCTCCATCATCAGGATCATAGTTGACGGGCGACAGAGGTTGGAAGCAATGTAGTCATCAGGCAAAAGGTCGGAAAGATCATATATAGTCAGTGGCCGGGTGTAAATCCAACGTCAGTTTATGGCCGAGCGGAAGTCCGGCATTAGTCGATAGCATGGCGAAAGTCTGGTGTCAGTCAGTGACTGGGCTGAAGTCCGGCGTTAGTCGACGACCAGACGGAAGTTCGTCGTCAGTCAGTGGCTGGGCTAAAGTTTGCCATCAATCGGGCATTAGTCGATGGTCCGACGTTGATCGAGGAGTCTGATGGCAAGATAACTATAATTTCTCTCTCTTCCTTCTCTTCATTGTTTGGTTCCCCTTCCATAAGGAATGAGAGATCTATTTATAGTTTTCTGATAATGGCATGACCAGTAAATAGGAAGGAGATCAAGGGAAAGTTGGGAGTGGTTTGAATGAACGGCCAATATTGATCCCTTTGATCTTGAACCGTTTACTGGGTATTTGAATGTCTTAGTGATATCATAATTCGACGATCTTAGGCTCGTTGGATTCTTCTCGTCGAGCCGCTTGATTCGACTATAAGCATGTCACGTTTGGAATTCGTTTGATAATCCAAATTATGATTTGAACCTTCCAAAGACACTTTGAGTCATCGATTTGTATCCATTTGGGCTCGAATTGAGCCGGATTTGGTGTTGTTGGGTTCTCCTTTTCGAGACGTTCAGTTAGACTGTAAGTTTGCTGAGATCAAAGTTCACATGGTTATGAATTTAATTTCGGAAGCTTTCAACTTGATTTTGCATTGAGATTCATGCCAGATCTCGATAATTTTTTTATGATATATCAAGGTTAAATCATTTATCCTTAATAAATAGATAAAAATTTTATTTTTTTATAGTATACAATTAAATGGATAAAAAATTAAATATTATTCACATAAAAAATTAATTTAAAATCTATTTAAAAATAGTAGTGTTTGTGTTGTAAATCTGAAAATTTAATTTAGTTATTTAATCTCATATCACTTGAAAATTTTCTCTTAGTATTATTTATGTTGCATTTTTGTTTTGTATAAGGAGCTTAGATAAGGTGATAGGGCCATATGAGAATGTTGTGTTGGTACTTTTTTGACAAATGATAATTGAAGCATTTAGTGCTCTTTAGAAAATTTAAATTAATTTGTTAAATTTAATATTATATATAATATTTTT
Organism: Dendrobium catenatum; assembly: GCF_001605985.2. Taxonomy (NCBI): domain Eukaryota; kingdom Viridiplantae; phylum Streptophyta; class Magnoliopsida; order Asparagales; family Orchidaceae; genus Dendrobium; species Dendrobium catenatum. Next base: position 788,917 of record NW_021318864.1, read on the forward strand.
TAAAATTTATTAAAGTGATTTATTTAATTATTTAAACAAAAAAAATAATTTAAAATGTGGGGGTGATGGTAAAGGAAATGCTCCAGAGTGGATTGATGTATATTCTATAGAGGAAGTGAAATAAAGATGGAGAAATGGGTGTGCGCTACTAAAAAACATTCCCTTAGGAGATCTTCGTGGAATTTAGCTGAGGATGGGTTTTTGGATGATAAATGCAAATTGGAGCACCAAAACTCATGAGGGAAATTTAGATAAGGATGAGTTTTGATAAGGGTGGATCTTTAACCTTTGGGTTTGCATCTCAGGAATGAATACAAATCCATAAAACTAAAACCCATGGATTGCATGTGTACCCTTTGAAATCCATCCATTTCCGCATGCGTTCAACCCAATCCAAATCGAAAGGCTAAAAACCCATCATTATTGAATTTTCCTCGGGATTTCTGAGATTTTTCTTTTCTGTGCTACTTATTTGTTTGATATTTGTTTGCAGAAGACAGATATGTTAGTTTTACAAGATCAGCATCATAGGCTTGGAAATAATGTTTGCATCTATTAGGAACTGATACTCTTTGATAATCGAAATTTCATGCTACGATTTAACCTTGATGTGTTGTGTGATTTGTCGGCCATCAAGTCAGAGCTTTCTTTTGACAATTTTGTGCAGCTTTAAAAATAAACAAAAGAAGTGTGGATAGAGACCTTGATGTTTACCGCAATCTTCTGTCAAAGTTAGTTCAGGCGAAGGAGCTTCTCAATGAATATGTGGATAGGTAAGAATCTTTTTTTTTACCAAATGGAAATAAAAGGAAAAATGATAATATTATGCTTATACTGAATGTAAGGAAATATGCTCATCTTAAATTTTGAGAAATTAGAGAAATTAAGGTTTCCTCTTTGATGCAAGGTGGTTGATGTGGTGGCATTGTCAATGCCTGCAAAGCATGTTTTCTATACTGTTGAATGTTTTGACACATTTGCTCTGATCTATCTTTCTTATTTTGCCCTTAGTTTATGCTCAATAATTACTCAATTGTAGAATGATATGCAATGAGAGTTGTAATCAACAATAATCAAATTTTGCAGGGAAAAAAAGAAAAGAGAAGAAATGGCAGAATCCCAAAAGGCTAAGGAAGCCATTACTGGTTGCGTCGGAGATTACTAATAGGTAAAGAGTAGCTTCACTGTACTTGCACCTTAAATTATTGCAAATGCTTGGTTGAGAAAGCTGCAACCTGATTTGTTTCTTGACCCCTAGCCATCTATAACACATTTCACGCCATAGATGACATGATGTGTTTTGTTTTCAATAAAGAAATGCATATGAAGAGCACACAACATTTTCGGCCTGATTGAATTCTCCTGTATTATACTTTACAGATTGTAATGCCCTATTAAAGCAGATTCTCATCTATCATGAAGTCTAATTTTGCTAAAACCCTATAATCTTACTACTATACTTTCCTGGAGCTTGTTAGGTACTCTTTGTTGCCTTCAAACTTTCTATTGGTTTATTTTTCCTTAGAAGCTGAAAAAAAAAAAAAATCGTGCAGTTCTCAAGTATTCCATATCTTGCTGATCACATTTCAAGCCATTTAGGAAGATAACTCTCATGCTGCATTGCTGCTGGTTGAGGATTAATTTGATCTTAATATGTTTCTCTGTCGTCTTATGTCTATTATTCAGCTGCCTCTGCTTATTGTTGTTCCTATTAAATCATTCGCCCAAGTTGTGAATTGCTTGTCCTGCAATTCTTTCGATGCCAAAACCCTTCATGCAAGTGGTTTTCAGTTATCTCCCTTCCTTATTTTGGATTGGGTTTAGGGTTTGAAGGTAAACCCTCTGTTGTATCCAGTAGGGATGTGATCTCTATTGTGGCTAAGCCATTCAAATTTGATTTGGTTCAGAAACTTTCATCTTGTCATCTGTTTAAAGACCTCCCCGCTGAAGTGAATTCGGTCACTGATGCTCTCTCTCTCTCTCTTTCTCTCTCTCTCTAGGAATCCCAATCTACAGACAATCTGACTGTGGCCAACGCTATAACTTAAGATTCCGTTTTGATTACCCTTGCCTGTACTTATCTTGATCATGTTGAGGAGTTAAAACTTGTATGTTTTTTATTTGTGTGCTTCTGCACCTCCTGCCTGTGACAGTGGCTCTTTGGATGTCCTTATCACACCCCCGGTTAAGGATAAATAAACTTGTTTTGTGCTCAAAAGAAAAAAAAAATTATATACAAGTAATATAGCAGAACATATCAAAGTAAATAACGAAAAAAAAAGAGAAATTTTATTTTATTGTTATAAATCAAATTGATTGTAAAAAATTTATTTCATTAAATATGAAATATGAATTCTGATTTAATTTTTAGATCTTAAACTGCTTATTTATGCAGCTTCAATATTGAAGAAGCTATTTTTATCCAGGATCATAAGTATTATTTTAGTTGAAGTATAATATTGTAACCAATATTTATGATGCTATAACTGATGCAAAGGACATATGAACTTTGTTACATTTTACACAACATAGGATAAAGAAAGTTCTCTTTCATAAAAATCTCAATTTTTTTTCTTTTTGGGTTAAAATACACGGAGAGGCTTACACATTAAATAAAAACGAGAATTACAGGTTCTTAAAGAACTATAACATCAGCTAAAAATATAGTCTTTGAAATAAAACCTAAGAGCTACTGGTTCTATCTATTATAAATAAACACTAGGGAGAATAAAACCTAAGAGCAACCAACAAAAGGAGCCACAGATAGGGAGAAGGATGAACAAACCGCCAACCAGTAGGAAGAGGAGTCACCAAGGAAACTTCAAGAATACATGCAATATAAGGAAAGAATCAAAACCATTAGGCATCCGGCCGAATTAGCCAAGATCCATCATAAAACAACCCACACAAATAAAAAATAAAATCCAAACGCCTCATACCAACCCCCAAAATCCCTAGTAAGATAACAAAAACAACACAAGGCAACAACCAACAAAGGCCCAAAGAACTCCGAGCACCACATTGACACAAGACCCAACAGCCAAAAGACAAGAAAAATCCAAGCAAAAAAGAGAGCAAAATCCTAACAGCATATCAATTCTTTTTGGATTTTCTCTGTTTAGGTTTGCTAGTTGTTTTAAAATAAACGTCATCAGCAATTTGAATCACATTAAGATCATAGAATTCCTTGGAGTGCACCCCATGCACATCCCTCACTTCCCTAACAGCCCAATTAGATGCAGAATTACAATCTTCAAGCCAGTCGCCTTGAACCACCTCATACCCCTTCGAATTAGCAGCTAATTGAGCTAACAAAACATCGTTAGCAATAAGGGAAATAGACGCATCAAAGAGAGGAACAGTGATTTCATCATTTGAAATAGCATGCTTAGCACCATCTGATGCAACAACACTATTAATAGCCAAAGTGTCAACTCCAGCCCCAACATTAACATGTAAGCTCGAATCCAAAGTAACAGAAGGACTAACAACATCCCCGATCACAGGCCCCACAGGAGTAGAACAATCATTAACCACCAACGCATAAATTGGTGAACCAGGCAACCCAGAAGCTACGATACCCTCACCAGTAGCTTCACCATCCCCATAAACCAAAGAACTAGAACTATCACCCAAAGCTGCCACAACATCAGCACAAATAGGGCTAGCTACAAGATTAATGCAACAATTATTATCATTCATGTTTCCATCCAGACCTTCTCTATTAGCATTCATAAGCAGCATATAAGGACCAGCTTCCTCCTCAACAGAAACGGATTCACCTAAAGGTAAAACATAAGTCAATTGAGAGACATCATCCCCTGAAATTCCACCAACATTCTCGACTACAACATCACTAGGACCCAACTCCAAAACTCTATCATTTGCAACATAAGAATCGGCATTAACCACCCTATTGGTAATAGGCATGCAAAGAAGGAAGCAAGAAAGGGGTAGCACAATTAACCAAATTATCTAAGACACCAACATTGTTTCCCTCAAAGCTAACATTAACATTAATAGGTCTAGGAGCATGAGGAAGAGCAGTAGACGGGGCAGGAGACAGCTGAGGTCGGCAATCGCCCTTCACATGCCCTAAACATTTACAAGAACAATCTCATTTTTTGTTTTGAATACATGTGCCATTTAAGGTTTTCTTTGATGCCATTTTGTGTTTATATTGGTCACCTTGGCTCAAGCCATTTCTTTCAATTTGTAATAATAGCCAAATATTCTTCCGATCTTTTGCAACATCACAACTTGCTCCAGCTAAGTAATTGAAATGTGTACTGGAAAAGTTCTACGAGCTCATTTCATTTCTTCAAGTTAAAATCATATTTTGAAAAATGATAGAATTTATTTAATATGAGAGTGGAAAATAATGATTTCCATTTAATGCTCAAAATTAAATGACTGCTGAAAATAAAATTTTCATTTTTTGAAATATATTTCCTCTGCATGCCTACAAGCAACCAAGCATTTGAGCCCTTATAATGTTTTAGAAGAAGGCGTACGTATATGTGTCTTGACATGAGGAATCTCACTCCTACACCCTTCCTTAACTCTTTGGACTAATTTGGATCCTCTTCAAACCTCTTAAATGATTTAGTACTTCAGACTCTATTTAATTGAGAGAGAGAGAGAGAGAGAGGTTTAAGGAGCACTCAATTTAATTGTAAGAAGCCTTTCCTGAAATGGTAGGAAGGGGTACTTGAGAACATGCATGGGCAAGAGTGGGCTATACTAAATGATTTAGTACTTCAGACTCCATCTAGCTATATATTCTACAGCTATATATCCAGCGAAGCCACCTGATCTGCATGAAGCAAACTTAATTAATTTATCCAAAAAAAAAGCACCAGTTTACGTAGAATCTGCTCAATTATCAATTGATTAATTTATTGTCCCAGTTGGGAAAAGAAGAGGAGTAAACATCATAATAACGAAACAACAAGCAAGAAAGTAAATGCAACGGAAAGTAAATGACACAATTATGCCTGAATGAGGAGCATCATTCATTTTTATGTATGGCAGAGAATTATCTTTATATGATAAGTATGCACGAACGTATTTTGGCGGCATATATTTATCGTCCCTTACAAGTGTCAGTTATTCCACTCACATATATATATAATGCAGTTGATTTATGTGTTATTATGTGAGTATACTGATTTTTGATAGAATTAATTAAATTTTGATAGATATATTGCAGCTATAGACTATGTCAAAAGTATTACATAAATATGTCTATATCATTAGCAACTTGATATGTATTCTCTATTAGATTTAGCAGCCACATATGTTCCACTTGTAACATTGCTTGACAACTCAATTGAAAAGGACAGAACCCCTTAATTGCCTGTCGAAATATAATTGGCATTTAGCATAATTAAGATGTGTACGTTATTGCCTTATTTCTCTTTCTATGTTGTAAATTAATTAGGGTCTTCTTGCTAAAATTCTAAGTTATTCTGTGACGAGGACAAGCATAATTAAGCTCCTAATTACTTTCAAAGAAAATAAACTTCCTATAGTATCAATTTAGAAATTGTCTTTTTTCTTAGTAGCAGGACAATGACTTGTGTTATTGTTGTTTAACAGCCTGTGCAAGCCGTCAATGATGCTTGCTTCTAGAAGGGAAAAAAAATTATCAAATATGATATTTTCATCAAAACATTTTAATCTATGTGAATTTTAATTATTTTTTTATTTATTTTAAGATGATTACAATACATAATTTAAATCCATCATAAATAAATTTTGGCTAAGATTTCACCATTATTTTTTTCTTTCTGATAGCTGAAAAAAATTTTTGTAGGACTAAAAATCTAAAAGAAAATCATGCAGGGAAATATCTCATCAATTTCTCAAACCACGCAATAAAAAAAAGTACATATTAAAAAAAGTCGGGGGACTTGAATTTTTGCAAAAGATGTTAAGGTTTGGAGGAAGTGGACGATTTGCAAGATGTGTGTTCTAATAATGATCACATACAGAAGCTATGTATGAAAGCAGTTTTTTGCTATAGCTCTTAATTCTTCCATGCTGACGTCTCAGATTAGATAAAATTCTAAAGGAAGCAGTTAGAAATTCAATTGCAATTTGCAATGCTGCCACAGTATATATATACATAGAAACAGACCCCTTTATTTATTTTCCATAAGCGAATTGGACTTTGGTTGGCCACCAATTGCATGTTGAAGGTAGCACATGAATTGAGTTCAGATATTTTGATCAAAATTTTATTAAAAAAAAAAAATTAATGCTGTTTGCCTAACAATTTAATTTATTCTTTGGTCCATTTCATTGAAGAAATAATTTTCGATAATATCAAAATATATAATAAAATTCGTTAGTAAATTTATGACAATATCAGCATTTTATTTATTGCAGAAGATTATTTCTAAATTTAATAATTATCAAGAAATTATAAAAACAGATTCATGATGAAGTATTACTTGGAAAGCCATCCAGTAGAAAGAAGCCAGGAATTAAGGCAGTCCAAACTTATCTTCGATCTTCTACCCTCAAAAAGTAATTTAGGTAAGCAGCCAATAAACATAAAGATTTGGTATAATCCAGATGATTAATTAATCACCTAATTCAGTTAAATACACTTAATTTCTCCTGAAACCTTGTTGCATTAAGTACCACTAAACTGTTAATTAAGCTCAACAACAACAACAAAAACGTTAGCAACATTGCTGGACACGCCATATATGCATTGAAAGGTCATTAGTAGAAATACTTAATCCTAGCTTGCAAGTTATAAATGCATCATCAAGAAACTCTTCATACATATTAATTAAATGAGAAACAAAGTAAATAGTACGTACGTACGTACGTAGGCAGTAAATTAAAAAAAAAAAAAAGTATATAAATACGTTGAGAATTAAAATAATGCATGCATCGTTGGAGCTTGTTAATTTGCTGTAAACTATATGCATATATTATAAATCTGATGAAGTATTAATATGGGATTAGTATTAAAATAATGAATGCAATAGTCAACAGAAAGACGTCTTCGTATAAGCGATCGATCTGCAATGGAGCCATTGCTACGATGATGCCATGTATTAACATGCCAAGTGGAGTATGATCGATGCTGCTTCTGATGCACGAGTAAATATATATATGTATATAATGGATCAGTTGTTTCCGTGGCATCAGACACGGCACAGATTCTGTAAGATTTACTGCAAATTAAATATAGTGTATGCATGCATGTATATGGTATGTATGTAGTATTTTATTGATGATTGCTGGCCATGCATGCATGTATAGGTGACCGTAGATGGAGATTTGAGTTTTTTTAATGGTTTCTTGATCATCTCTAGCATCAGCAAGATCTGTTGAACTATATAAGCCGTGCAAATATTGCCACGTACATGAAGTGGAACGTGTAAGTTACTTAATGGAATATGACCTCCAGGAAGTACAAATTTACTTGATCAGGATTATTATATTTAGATTAAATAAAAAAGAATATAATAATAATAAGAAGAAGAAGAAGAAGAAGTATATATGATGAAAAATAGTATATATTGTTAGTGAGCCAGGCCTAGTCCATGATTAATGTACTATCCTTGTATGAATATTTATAAATTTAGATTCGGGTAAGAGATTTAGGGCATAATGGGGCTTAATAATATGATTAATTAATCTTTTGGAAATTATTATTGGGTTCTTTTTATCAATTTTCATGTCAACTTTTTTTTTTTTTTTTGAAGAAGAAGAAGAAGTATATATGATGAAAAATAGTATATATTGTTAGTGAGCCAGGCCTAGTCCATGATTAATGTACTATCCTTGTATGAATATTTATAAATTTAGATTCGGGTAATTTTGGGCGTTTGAGATTTAGGGCATAATGGGGCATAATAATATGATTAATTAATCTTTTGGAAATTATTATAGTGTTCTTTTTATCAATTTTCATGTCAACTTTTTTTTTTTTGCGCCAAATTAAAATACTGTAGCCTTGAATAAATTTACTACAATATTGGATAAGTTAAAATCTAGCTAAGATGTTGACAATAACTTTGAAGGAAATTTCTAACTAGATTATTTTTATGAAATAGAATTAATGCAACTACAATGTTTGACGTTCTTCTTCATCGCAAAGCACTCATTTTTTGGATAAAAATTTTCAGGAACTAAGTACAAGATCATGCGATCACTATTTTTAGGTTTCATTAATCTTTAGATGTTGCTTAAAGAATAAGAAGAAGAGATTAAAAAAAACCCTATGACATATAGAACTTCCATAGCATCAAATTCCTTGTAAATTCTTAACGCACGACTTGGAAGTCTCCTCCATCCATATGACTCACAATCTTTAGTTGTTTTGATAAATTTCGTACGTTGTTTAGACCACCAAACTGCAACCGAGTTAAGATATTATTATAAAAGCATGGTTTTCTTGAAGTCTTAATGGTTGTTAATTTTTGTTACAATTTCCTAACAAATATAGGTACACCTAAAGGGGCAATTTACTAATCATCCGTTATCAAAACTTTAGGAATGCTTTTCCATGCTATAATTCAATAAAATGTATGTAACAGTTATCATAAATTGCAACGAATGAGAAAAAATGCCTTCTATGTTTGATTATGTGCCTTCTCTATGCATTTGTGTTTGATATATAACAAAGAATATGAAACAGAGATTAGAGTTTAATATTTCAAATCTTATCAAATTTTAACTTCAATTAATCATGTTCTAATTAATTGATCTCCAGCGATGTGGTATGCAATTATTTTAGTTTGCTTAATTATTTCTTTTTTTTTAAGAGAAAATCTTCAGAAAGGCCTACACGTTAATATCCAAAAATGTACAAGTCCTTAAAGGTTCAAATGCTCTCTACTGCTCGAAAATTTTATCATCTTAGCTTGCTTCTATCTTTTTGTATATCAAAACAAACATAAAATTGTGTTAAGTATTTATCACACTAGAGAAAATATTATCATTATAGCTAAAGTCATATATATATAGTAACTCCATCATCATAGACATCACAAACCGTAGTTCCACCATCAACATTAGAATCAGGAGTAACAATAGAACAAGCCTCAGCAACACCAGCATAAGTTGTTGGGGATTCGATGGGGCTAGGTGAAGTGTTCTCCAAACAAGTAGTGATAATAACACCCACTTCTAATGAATTACCACTCTCCCCAGCCAAACCTGAAGACAAATCAATCGACCCAAGATCCAACAATTCACTAGCAATAGGAGTAGAAATTAAACATTCATCGTTATCAAAATCATCTTCAACAACATTAGAAGCAAGAGGAAGGGAAGCAGGAAGAGAAACCACACCACCCTCATGGATGCAACATTGATTAATAAGAGGCAAAGCATCAACTGACGGATCAGCCAAATCAGAAACAGGATTAACAGGACCAATTTCATCCACAACCGAAACTATCCCACTACTCAAATGAAGGGCATTCTCCTCATTAACCCTAAAGCATTAACAAGCTTAGAAAGAGTCGGATTTGAAGGAGCAATATTTACTGAGATAGGGACATTAGCATATGAAGGACAAAAAGCATCATTTGAATGTCCTAAGCGTTTACATTTGTCACAGAAAGGAGGGAAATCCTCCATCACAAATTGCTGAATATAGCCTAATTTATCAGGACCAAGCCATGCTTTATCAGTGTATTTTTGGGCAATATCAATCTCCACCAGAACCCAGGTCACAAATATGGACGAAAGCCCAAAGCAGTAGCATTATCCAATTTCAATGGCTACCAAACAATAGCCCCAATTCATGAAGGATACGAGGGGAAGGAAATGATATACAAATGGGAATAATGGGAGATTCAACACCAATATCATCTAAAGGAGACCATTTGGTCAGTTTCATGAAGCAATTATAAACCAAATATGATAATTGGCAAAAAAACTCTACTATAATCAGGATAATTCTCCAACTTGATAAGAGCATGATATAGATCCAACAAAGTAACCATGAATTCACAAGTCAACGTAAGGCTGAAAAAAATATCCTAATTGAGGCGAGACTAGGATGTCGAGATGGGAAAAACCAACTAAAGCAAACTTAAAAGGGTCGGCTAAGGAAAAAAATTGCTCCTCTAAACCCCACAAAGTAGGTAAACCATGAAAAATTGTATGTTTGAGGTTGGGAAAACTATCAGAAGATGAAGACCCAGGTAATTCTTCCAAGCGCAAGACCAGACAACAAGAGGCGACTAGGGAGAAGCCAAATAACCGCCAGCAGCAAAAAAAAGATCTCCAACAGAAAAATACAACCAAAGGTTACCATCAAACCACGAATCCAAAGTGGTGAGCACGAGCCACATCATCGCCCAAATAATAATGATTAAACCATAGAGGCAACAAAAGACAAGTCGCCAATAAGGAAAAAAGAAAACACCAAATCTACAGCCACCAAGCAAACCAAAAGAAAAAGCCATTTTTTGGATTTCCACTTTCTATGTTTACCCACCCAAACTTTTTCATCTCGCAAAATATCTTGCTGATCAAAACTTTCCACTTCCTCAACCTCAAAAGAAGAAGGAGAAGAATAATCAAGCCAATCTAATTGCAATCTAACACTTTCCCCAAAGATGACGCCTAAATGGGTAACCAAAGCATCAGCAAAAATTAAATTCACAGGGACCTCAACAAGTTGCCCATACAATTGAATAGTAGGCGCCATCGGGGTAACAACAGAAGGATCCACTTCGCTAACCTGGCCCACAGGCGCAACAGTCAAAGCTAAATCAACAGAATTTAGAGGAGAAACAACATGTGCCGAACCACTAGATAGTTCATGTCCAGCTTCCCTATTAACCTCATAGACAACAATATCCTCCTCCTTCGAACTTTCCACAACCATAGGAGTAGAGACACCCTAGATGAAAGATCGAAATGTAAAACACCATCACTCAAGGCATTAGGACCACCCAAACATTTTAAGTTTGAAACATCATCAAACGCCTCATTCACATCACCATTCATAGGAACAACCACAGCACCAGATAGGGCCACAAGCCCAAAAGGCAAAACCGCATCACAAACAGGAGGAAGACTATCATGTAAAGAAACCTTAGGAACATGAAAAATACCCGCAGAATCAACCTTAGGTATCTTAGCTAAAGTTTCCACAAAACAAACAGGAGGAACAGGATTAACAGCTAAATGGGGATGCAAAATCAGGCAATCATCATTTGAATGACCCAAAACTTTGCAATGAGTACAATAAAAAGGAAATTCTTCCTTTTCAATTGCTGAATATAACCCATCTTCTCAGAACCAAGCAATACTTGGTCCGAAAAACGCTTAGTAATATCTAACTCCACAAGAATGTTGGCAACCGAGTGCCAAGTTCCAGTCGAAGTTGCATTATCGGTACGCAAGGGACGTCCAAACAAAGACCCGAGATCATGAATAACACGAGGAGAGAAAAGGTGCGGATGCAGGTTTGGGAAAGAAACCCAAATAGGGATGACGGGAGATTCAATATTTATGTCAAAATGAGGTGTTCACTTAAACAACTTCATATATCAATTGTTAACAAAATATGAACAGTGAGAAAAAAACCCTTACAATAGTCTAGGTGATCATTCATCAGCTTAATCAAAATGTTCTTAGAGTTAAGCACAATAACATAAAACTCTCCATTTAACTTAAGCTGGGAAAAAAAATTGAGAATAGAATCAAGCGCGAGATGACGACCAGTAAATTTTCCAACCAAAATAAACTCAAACGGAGCTGCTAGGGCCAACATCTCATCATCAGAAATCCAAAGAGATGAAAGACCATTGCAAGTGGTGATTTTGAGATCAGAAAATTCAGGCGGGGATGAAGCCCCGGACAGAACGGACAGAACCTCCGGGAATGAACGCGATTTGCTCTTACCATCCAAAAAATCTGAGGTCAATGAGCCGATTAACAGTCATTACTACCCGAAGAGAGGACGAAGGAGAGAAAACGAAATAAAAATGAGAGAAATTATGAAGAAATTACCCACATGGCGGCAACGGAGCGAAGAGGAAGACGGTAGAAAACCCTAGCCATCGAGGGGTTACTCATTTTAGTTCCCTAATGTACTCCAAAATAAGAGATTTTAGGGATGTTGAATTTGCCTTTTCAAGGTCCTTATTTTGACTATAAGACTACAAAAGTTAGACTCATCTGATCTCTCAAATGACCTCAATAATTTTGAATTATGCTTCGAACTTTTGTATTTATGTTTATTTGAGCTCAAATTCAAGAATTTGTTTTGTATATTGGGGTCATCTAGCCAAATCACATATTTGGACCATAAATTTGTTAAAATTAAAGTTTATATAATCTCTTTTATAAATGTTGCCCCCCTCTCTCTTATATGTCTGTGTGCTAAATTTTTGTACAATGCTAAGACACTAAACTTTATATCTTTCTACATCTTTCTACGGCCACAAATATTTGAAGGCACAACAAAATTAAAAATAAATAAATTGTACGGTAATTTTCTTCGCCTATTTTTATACCTATAAAAAGTCAAACGAAACTAAAATAATAAATGCTATAGAACATGCTAGAATTTGAATCAAATAAATGAAATGAAATCACTTGACTGACCACTTCCACGTCGTATGTGCTGTTCTAAACCTAAATCTAAAATAATAAATTGGCAAACCTAATTCAATCCGAATTATTTCGGAGCCCATATTTGGAAAATGTTCAAGTGTTCGATCATCCTTCTTCACCAGCAGAAATTAACCCTCATTTTTATTAAATTGATTGACACACAATGACTTATCGTTAATACGTTTTTAATAATTATTTTCATCAAGAAAATCATTGTTAATATTTTTATTAAATCATAATTATAGTATTTTGGGCAAAAAGAGAAGAACCGAGATGGACACGTTGTCCCGAGGATCCAAAGTCATTTTGTTTGAAATTTTTTTATAGAATGAGATCAGCGAGCCGTTTAATTTATTGGATGTCATTATTATCGGTGTTATTTGTGGATAAGAGTTAAGGGAATTTGAACTTTTATTTGGTCCGGTGAACGTACATAGAGCTACGTTCGGCCGGCACTAAGATCGCTGGCACAAAACGAGAAATACCGAACAAATACCGAGCAATACCAACAATAACGAGAAATACCATTATGTGAAGACAAAATACCGAGTAATACCGATCAATACCGAGCAATACTGAGTAATCCCAAAAAATACCGAGTTTTTTCTAGAAACACTCCGTATTTTTTGGGATTACTCGGTATTGCTCGGTATTACTTGGTATTTTGTCTTCACATTGCGGTATTCCTTGTTATTACCAAACAATACCTAGCAATACCGACCAAATACCGAGCAAAAACAGAGTAACAATCCTCTGACCGAACGTAGAGCTACGTCCGGTCAGAGGACGTAATAAAAGTTCATTGGAATTTAGGATCTGTTTGAGAAGGTTGTGATTTTATATAAAAGTAATTGTGACGAGAATAATTTTATTTGGAAGTTATTATAGCAAGTATATTCTTAATACCACAAAAAAATTTGAAATCAATCAAAAAATGGTGATTAGATAGAAATTATGATTGTGATATGAAAAATAAAATTGTGAGAAAGTTGTCCCAAACGAAGTCTAATTATGATTTATTTTGAACGACTGCAGCATTTTGTAAAGTTGATTGAAGTTACTGTGCAGAAAATAACTTCACTATTATAATTAATTAATTATAGAAAGTAAATTTTTACCATAAAATTTTTTTAAAATAATGAAAGAAACACAAAGCAGCTATAAAATTTTCCCAAATATATCTTTAATTAAACACCTGCATGTATAAATATTAATATAAAAAAGGGAAGAAAAGAAGGAAATACTAATATCATGGTGATAAGGACACTGACAACGCATCATCTTATGACCGCTTGGGCGGTGGTCCACATCTATATATGCATTGTTGATTTCTTATTTAATTAAGTACCAAATTTGTTTTATTTGCTTTCCATTTAAAATTTTCAAAGATATTTGAACTAATCAACTAACATAAATTTAAAAGTTAATTCTCTTAATGAGAGATTGCAAACTTATTGAAAAGAAATCAAATAAGGGGACTATATATATATATATGAAGCTTAACAAACAATTGCGCTGCTCGATATTTTTACATTGACAATGATTTGATTGTTTTCTTCTCGAAATTAGGTTGATAAAGAGAGTTCTAAATTAATAATAGTTAACACATAATAAAAAAATTAAATTAAAATTAGCAGGAGGAGAAATTATTATGTAAGGATAGTACTTTGTAAAAATATCTAGCGGTAATTAAATAGGTTGATAAAGTTATTTGCACCTAATAATTTTAGGTAATAAGGAGGTGCATAATTTTCATATGAAAACATTCAAAAGAGAGAACAAAATTGTGTAGTTCAACTAAAAAAAATTTTCTTCGTAGAAATCGTCAATAAAAATAGAGTAAAATTTTTAGTCCATGCAAGTATTGTTGGTGTTAACAGTATAAGAAGACGATGACCGAGCAATCTGTCTCTCTTGTTTGAAGGTGACGATTTTAAAATGATGGATGAAAAAGTACAAAAAAATGGGAAAAAAAAATAGAAAAAGCCAATCAATCCTTCTCTTAGACAAGACAAAAGCATGAAATAAAAGCGACGAATAAAAATATACAGAAAGATAATAAATACTACTAAAAAAAATTGGATACGTGCATCCCCCAACAATCAGTAGATATCCTATGAATTTCATAGTAAAAATACATAATATTAGGATTATTGCATGCTAGAAATTTGCAGGATAAGTATATTTTTTATATCTTAGTTTTTCATAAAAATATAACACATACATAGAGAAAAAAAAAGTGAGAGACAACAAAGTATTTATATGCAGAATACGAAGGGAGAAAAAAAATGCATATGAGACCTAACCCATTATATAAAAATGTTACAAGTGTTCACGCTTCCCCTCAATTAGAGAAGATTGGAATATAAAGTATGTAATACATTTGTTATTTTTATGAATGTGAGAGGGAATGCCAGATATATGCAATAGTTAGATTGTGTTAGTCAAGTGATAATAAAAGGATGACAATAACAAGATGATAAATAATTGAGCGATGATGGTTTTATAATGGCAGTCACATAAGGGCAGACATAGGTAGCTAGATAGATTATGATGACTGAAAAGTAATAGTTGGACAATGATGAGTGGGGGTGACTATCGAATGATGACAACTAGGCAAAGACAATCAAGCAACGACTGTGGTTGCCATCGAACATTAAGCAGAGCTTTAGAGTTCTTACAATCTTCATGCTCTCTTTAAACTTAAAGTCTAAGCCCCTTTCATGTGAAAAAATGGGTGTCTATTTATAGTGCATTTAAGCTGATTATTTTTTTATAAATTTAGCCAAAAATCTATTACAATTTATCAGATGGCTTATATCAAATCGTTTGATCTTATACCGTTTATTTATAATATAGTAGCTCGTTTTGATTGTAAGCATCTAGATCATGGATTGCTTGTTCATCTAGGTCATGTCTCATGACCTCATAATTGAGTGATCTTAGGATTATTGGATTAGTCTCATCGAACTGCTCCTTTTGGCTATAAGCATATATAATGATATAAATTTTGGAGACCATTTGGTCCTCCAATTCATGTCCCAAAAAATTTACCTATTTTTCAAATGCTTGATTTAGGCTCAGTTGAAATTGAATCCGTAAGCTTTGGTGTCGATTAGTAGGTTCTTTTTTTTGTAAAGATGCTCAATTTGATTATAGGCTAGGTTTGCTAAAAATTGGCCTTGAATGATTATAAATTTAATTTTGAATCTTTTTAATATGACCATTGCATAAAGATTCACTCTCATCAAAGTGAATTAAAATATTTTTTAAAAGGAATTTGAAGAATGTTATATAGATATGATAGTAAATATAATTTAGGTGAAAATAAACATCAATTTTCATCTTATTAGAAAAATTGAGATAATTTATGCTCAACTTAATTAATTGGTGAGAAAAATGCGTCAAATAAATAATCAATTAATTGGTTTCAATATTCAACTTTTGTCTCTGGCACAACTTTTTTTTTGAATGGGGGTATCTACTCGCTTCCACCCTCATAGGAGATGCTTGACGGCGTAACTAATCCGCGTAACTAATCCCGTAATTATTTTCTCGGCACTTAAGAGATCATACCGTTTGAGAGGGGAATCAAACATGAATTGAAGATTCCCAATCATAATTGTCCGCTAACGCAACTAAATCCGGTGGGGTTCTCTGACACAACTTCCTTCTCTTCCAAATGTTTCCACCATCGAAACATAATTAACTATCGGAGACAAATTTATAGGGTAATCCGATACGAGACGCAATTCTTAGACAGTCGCCTTTGAAATTTTGGAGTGAGAAAATTTTACAAGCAGCATAGCATGTCTTCGACTCATCAATCGACACATATAACCAGCTACGTAACTCAAATGCCACGTATGCCTTTCTTTTTTTTCTCATATGATGAGACATTTATTACCCTATATATTTTTTTAAAAGAAAAAAAATTACCTTATCGTTAATTACGCATAGCGCGCAAATTAATTACCGCGAGCATATGACGCAAGAACATATGTGTCGACTGCCACAGCCATACGGTCAATTGAAATACCGTAGGCATGCAAAAATGAAATAATATTAATTAATGAATAAACGCTAGAGAAACGCGAGAAAGCCAAAGCCGTGGGCCCCATTCTCAATCAATAATGGGGTTACGTGGCATCTGCTGGTCAACGCCAGCTATTTGAAAAGCGCGGAGTGACCTGATTGCGCCTCTTAATCACCTTTCGGGCCTCCTTAATTCAACTGTTATAAACTTGTTAATCCTCTTTCCGCCGTGTTAAGTCCCTTCATTAACGAGCCACGTCGCCTTAATGATAAACAAAGGCCGGCACCGAATCCTTTTGACTTTCTCCTTGGCGTCTTCTTCTCCCTATATAACTCATTCCAACGCTGCCTTTCTCTATTCGACTTCCATTAATCTCATCCCCTCCAAGCTAGCTCCTTCAATTCCTCTCTCTCTCTCTCTACCTCTCTCTACCTATCTATCTATTGACAATTAGCTGAAGCAAGTTGTATACATAAAAATGGGAAGAGCTCCTTGCTGTGATAAGAATGGGTTGAAAAAAGGACCATGGACGCCAGAGGAGGATCAAAAGCTCATCAATTACATACAGAAGAATGGCCATGGAAGCTGGAGAACCCTCCCAAAAAACGCTGGTAAGTGGCTTCCACATTCCACGGAAGTCAATCACATATATCCTTGATTGTTTCATTAATCATGCGCTGCCAAATACTAAATAACTTATAAAAAAACAGGGCTCTCAAGATGCGGTAAGAGTTGCAGACTCCGGTGGACAAACTACCTCCGCCCCGACATCAAGAGGGGAAGATTTTCCTTTGAAGAAGAAGAAACAATCATCCAATTACATAGTATCTTAGGAAACAAGTAAGTATTTCTTGAATAGTCGTATATCATCGTCAATTTCACCAGTTGGAATGACCGATAACGAGATCAAAAACTAATTGATGTGCGCTTTTGCATGGTGAATGAATTCAGGTGGTCCGCCATAGCTGCACAGCTCCCAGGAAGAACCGATAACGAGATCAAAAACTACTGGAACACACATATCAGAAAGAGGCTTCTTCGAATGGGGATTGACCCCGTGACACATTTCCCCCGGTTAGATCTCTTAGATCTATCCTCGCTCCTCAACCCAATGCTCTACAACCCAGGGCAAACGGATTTGTCAAGGCTGCTTGGCATCGAGCCTCTCGTGAACTCCGAACTTCTGAGGTTCGCCTCAAATCTCCTGCAGTCTCAGTGCCAAAATACAAATCTTGTCCAAGTCCAAGAACAGCAGGGGCCTAATCTCTCAACAAGCCAGCATGATCTCATTTCATCCTACAACCAGCTTCAAAATCTGGTTCAATCAAACTCCCAAAATGTTGATTTGGACAGTTCAGAACAGTTCAGATGGCAAAGTAATAGAGCTAACGTTTGCAACTTGGGCGACAATTTTATGCCGGCGGCGACTGATAATAATGTTAGCTATAACGATAACATGGGACAGTTCATGGTACCAAACTTCGTACAAGAAGATGGTCAGGCATTCGACTTCCAAATTCCTTACAACATGACTCACGACTCTGTTTTATCAACTCCATCGTCGAGCCCAACATTGAACAACTCTAATTGTTCCACTTATCTCAACAGCAGTACAGAGCATGATCAGGATAGCTATAGCAGCGCTAACTTGTTTAACTTCGAGATTCCTGACTTGCTAGATGTAAGTGATTTCATGTAAATTGATCATCGAGAAAGGAATTAAGGAGAGGGAATTAGATCTGGCTTAGGAATATTTCATAAGAAGAGAAAGTGAGCTCATTTTGTAATTATTAGATGTGTTGCTAGCGATGTTACATGTAAATTACACACAAGCCAACATATTTTCAATACATTTCTCACAGAAAGGTTGATGGTTAGAGAAGCAAAATATGCGAGGCGATAGCGGGCTAATATTTTATACTTACTGTGTTGAAAACCCGTTGGCTTAGGTGTAAAAATCACTTTTTTTAATGTGAAAATCAAAGCAACAGCAAGAATTGAGCACACAGTTTTCTTTATGTTCACACTGCAGCCGGCATTGAGAATGTGATTAATTTCTCCTTTTCTCTCAAATGATTTTGGTGTTTAATCTTTCATTATTGCTGCTGCGTCTTTGACCGCTTCAAAGTTGCGTAATGGGAAGCAAACTAGCTAGAAATATAATAACCCAAAAGGAAGCTGTTTTGTCTCTCTAGAATCCCATGCTGCTACTGAAATTGTTAATCCACTCAAAATAAAATTTAACTTTATGAATAAAAATCTATTTGCACAAAATTTGTTTGACTTAAATCCATTTTAAAATATATATAGAATTAAGAAAAAAATCCACTTTTAAAATTGACCTTCAAGCTTTGTTGTTGAGTAGTGTCCTTCTAATTCTCGACTTAGGCTTCATTTGAGAAGGATTTCTTATTGCTTCTTAAAGCAGCTTTCTACTACAACAAATAAAATTTTATACTAAAAAACTGATTTAAGAAGCAATAAGAAAACCGTTTCAAACTAAGCCTTAATATCATCCCCTTTTTATTGATAAAATATATAGTAGATTAAGTTAATTAAGATGGATTAGTGTAAAGAATGAAGAGACTGAATTACTCCACATCAAGCTAATATAATAATTAAGCAAATCATTCTAATTAAGTTACCTCCTTCAAATAAAAAAAATTATTTTATTTGCATAGATTATTATTTAGGTAAACCCCCACATAACATAATTAAGCTAGTTTTCCATTATGTTAAGTTTAAGAAAGCATCTATAGTGGGGGCAACAACCCATAATTTTGAGCTGCAAGCAGTGTAAATCAATATAATTGACCTTATTTATCTTAAGGTTTCTTGTGCCATTACACTTTTTATAAGATATAAGATTAATAATATTGTGAGGGGAGAAGGCTAAGATAATCGATAAAAGTCCTCCTATATTCATATAATTAAATATGGATTTCTATCATACGTTCATATCTCATGTTATGTATAATTAAGCAGCCAAAAGCACACCAATTTCCAAATTAATTTGCTTCATTAATGTTTCAAGCTCAATCATTTTCTCAAAAGTAATATAGGAATTAACATGGAAATCATTACTATTTTGGCCCCTCCCGGCAGATTATCCATATGCTCCAAATTTGGAATAGAATAATGGTTTGAGTTAGCTTTATGAGAATATTGAATAAATTGTTCTGCATTCTCACAGGATAATGCACTTATTCTTCCTGATCAGGTGGGGCTAAAGTCAGAAATTCATTTGTGGAGCCAGCTGAACGGGCGATAGGACAATATATATATATATATATATATATATATATATATAACTGTAAAAAAGAGTATTCAAGCAAATAAAAGGACACACATTAATTACTTTAAAAAAATGACAAAAGAAAACAATAAACCTAGCTTGATCAGTCTTCCTTTCTGACGAATTATATTTAGGAACATCTTAAAAAACATTTTAGGTATACCACTAACTATTTAAGTATTTATCATTTTTTTTATCACTTCTATCGTAATGGTTATAAGAATGGTGCAAAAAGATATCCTCATTCTAATGAACGTTGTAATCATCAAATCTAAGAAAATCATTCACAAATCTCTAAAAGGATTGGAACCTATATTTAGCTCTACACTAAATGGTGAGATAAATTTTGAGAAAAGATTAAAATTATTTTCTTTACCAACAAGGATATTAACTGATGAAAACTGATGTGGACACATGTTGTCTTAGTTGCTCCTCAGGCTCATCTTATCTACACTTACTCTTCTCACTATTCTCTTAACTAACTATAGTATTATAACACATGATATATTTTCTTTTTTTTTTTTTTTTGCTTTTTTAAAAATACGTTTGAGGAATAGGTTAATACATATAACAGTTGGAATTGTGTGGAGGCATATACACAGATTAATAGAAAACAAGACTGGTTTAATTCTTCTTCATGTTACTTTTTTTCTATGTTTTTCCAGTTCCATTGCTTCCACAGCAAAAACATAACTAGGAATATCTATGATAGTTAGAAGAATCTATGGAAGTCAATTTTAGAAGCCACTTGATCAATCATAGAGAGATTTTTTTGAGAGGGTATTGATTGGAGCCTCCTTATTAGAAGAAGGTATTATGATCCATATGCATTTGAGCATCAAAGAATATCATTTTTTCAAAAACCTAAGCTAATTTCCCACAGGAGGATGTGTTGAGGCCAAGAATATCCTAATATGTATATATTAAATTTTTTCTATTGGTCACATAGAGTATTTCAACATTAAAAAATATATATATAATGGTATGATGATATATAGGAAATAGAATACAAATTTGTTCTTTATATATGATCCATAGCGATGATCATCTATAAGCAACTTTCTCTCTTGATGAACATAGTCAATGGTCAAAAGCTTTTGTGCCACCCCCTAATCATTTGTGCTTTAACCCACAAAAACAATGTGCTGGGGAGGGAAACACGGCGGACAAAAAAGCACAGGAAGGCCAGGAGTTCAGTTTTATCCTAGCCGTTCGTTTGTTGGACCTATCAAATCCTGACACGTGAGGAACACTTGTACGGCTGTGCATGCTCGCCCGTTCCGGCGTCAGAGCTTCAAGAAGTTGAACGTGCATTTGGCTTGTTAGGGTAGGCCGTGTAGGACCGACCCATCAGCCGTAATCGTTCTCGACTCCGTGGTTTTTTTGTGTATGGATGGATGGGTTTGGAGCATGTATTGGCATATTTGTGAGCAATAATGGAATGCAGTGTCAAAGCATAGTCCACATTGACCACGTGCATAATTATAAAAGCAAATGGGTTCATAAAAATATTTTTTTTTTGGGTTCATAAAAATATAAAATAAAAGCTAGTCATTTTATAATAAATATAAATGTTGTGTTTATACTTTATACATGCATAAAGAATAAACTACAAAAAAATTATGATATTTTAAATGTTAATTTGATCTTAAAATTTCATCAAATTAAAAAGAAAAAACATCATTATTTTATTACTAAAATTTTTGGAAATGAAAACATATTCAAAATTAAAATGATATAATTTTCCGCTATAACTTTTTATAAGCAAAGTATGCACACATAAAAAATATAAAATGAGAATATTTTGATAATGAATGCGAGTAAAAGAAAAAAAAAAAACGTCAAATTAATATTGATAGGAAACAATCAAAGTAATAAAAAATCAAGTTACAAATAGAATCAAAATTTGTCTCATCCATTCATGGCCATGCAATGCCTATTTTTCTAATTTCTTGACCTTCCTTCATATAATTATGAGTATAGCCTAATCTACCATCAAAAGTTTCCCAAAGTATAATATTCCGTTTATTCAGTCCATATCATCCCCACGCTTAATCTCCCCACTTGAAAAAATAATTGTCGAGCTAATTGCTTATAATGTTTAATGATAAATTATACTTCTGAAGACTTCTTATATCAAGAAAGATATCCTCCACAAATTAGCATAATAAATTGTACAAATAACTTCTATATTTAATCTTTTATAATATAATTGAATAAAAAACACATTTCTCCAATAAATACTCTTATGTTGTCTTAGTTTTTGAAACTTAAGTTCAATACTAAGATGATAAAATTATTACAAAAAATTTAACATATTATTATAAATATTATTACTAAATTCACCTTTCAAATGATATTTAAAAAAAAAATATCATGCTTAGAAAATGCTTGAAAATGTCTTTTAAATTAGTGGCCATTTTTTTTTTCTTTTAGTAATAAATAAATAAAAATTTGTCAAGAAAACAACCCATATAATATTATCAAGTTACCGAGTGAATATGGTGGATCGAAAGTACTGTTAACCACTTGAGTGGTTTGAGTTGACGTAAAAATGAAATGTCTCTAATTTGAACTCATTTCAGGTTCTCTTTACTTAGTTCCTACCTGAGAGCATACGGTCGCGCCCTCCCATCTCGCCTGTCTAAGAAAGAAAGGACGATTAGACGGGCTGTTAGGGGTTGTCACGACTCTAGCGCCTCGTCTAAGTTGCTTAAGGTTCATTTCATCTTTAGTGCTTAGTCGTAGGATGAAGGTGCGTAATACTGTTAGTTCTTTTCTTTTGGACTGACTGTATTTGCTCATTCGTTTCTATGCTTTAATATGTTTCTTCTCTTTCCGACCCTTTAGAACTATTCAGTGAATGCTCATTTCACAGTTTTCCTCTTTCTCTTTCCTTTGGTAATCGGGGCAGGTGTCGTTGGGGATTCATTGCTCGTTCTGCGTTTATAAGTAACGTGGCCAGCCTAGCCTATCCAGTCGTCAGTGTCTTCTGGCGGATCGAACTCTCCTCCAAGTAGACTTTGTTGCTGAGGGAGCTAACTCCTCAGTTTGAATCTGCCAGGCCATTTGCTTCTCTGTAGATGTGGTTGAGCTTTGGACGGAACCTGTTCAGGAACTGGACCACCTCTCTAACCAGGGCAAAACAGACCACAGTGGAGTAGATTTGGAGAGCAGCAACTCAATGATGGCTTTAGAGTCTCTCTCTATTCTATCTATTGGGAACTAGTCCCAGAAGCTCGCATATCCTGAGCCCCATCAGCAGCGCTCTGAGCTCATCAGAGAAGAGCCAATACCAAAGAAAGCATGGAAGGTGCGTAGCAATTACATGCCTTTAAGACTTCCTTAGCCCGCCACCCCCTCCATATAATCCAGTGCCTCCTTTGGACGCTCCATCAACATGGAGCTTCAACTCTATCAAATCCTATGATGTAAACAAATGTAGCTTAATAGATGAAGTTAGGGGAGTAAACAAATTGAGTTAACTACCTTAGTTACTTTTATGAGTATACACAAATTAATTTTAAGCTTGAATTTAATTAATGAGTTCATACGGTTCACAAACCAATTATATATTATGAAAGTTGATAATTCAAATTAAAGCAATCATCATCATAATAAATAAATAAATAAATTTATATATAATTTATGTAGAAAAAATAAGAAATCTCTAGCTAAAGATAAAAATTCAAATATTTTCTATATTTTTTAACTTAAATCGTTTAAATTCTAATATATGTTTAAATAAACTTTTAACTAAATCATACTATAAGCTAATAGTGAAATTAGAACCGAGTGATATTTAACTCATTAACTCATTCAGTAAATTTATGAATCAGCTTCTGAAGATGAAGTTGTCTCAAAATTAAAAAATAATACTAATAAAAGAATAAAATCGCAAGCACATAGGAGAGATTATCTCCCATCAGTGACAGGTGTCAAAACCAGAGAGGCCATTAAAGTCTTTGACACATGTGGATAAAATTAAGAGTGAGTACCTTTTCAAGTCAAAATATAGCGTTCGTCAAAACTCAAAAGGTTGACAAAAAGGCATCAAGTACTATTAGTCATCATTAATGATGATTTATAATCCTCAATTTTTATATTTAATTAAATTTTAATAACTTAGACAGCGCTCTGATATATTATTTTTTCTTTTTAACTTTATTGTTCGGTTCACGGCATGTAAGAGTAGGGCTATTTCAGGAAAAATTATTCT
This sequence comes from Dendrobium catenatum, assembly GCF_001605985.2. Taxonomy (NCBI): domain Eukaryota; kingdom Viridiplantae; phylum Streptophyta; class Magnoliopsida; order Asparagales; family Orchidaceae; genus Dendrobium; species Dendrobium catenatum. The sequence continues at coordinate 813,073 of NW_021318864.1, forward strand.
GTCCGGACAGAATACTGAGCAATATCGAATGTATCGAGCGTGGTACCGAATGCGGTACAGAACACGGTACCAAGGGCCATAGTGATGTGATGCTTTGTTATTGATCTTTGGACACGTTCGATATCTGGACACAATATATTACTCTTATTTCAGCTTGATTCTTCAACTCTCGTACTTATATTGTTAAGAAATAAATTTAGAAGGATATCTGATATATTTTGTATCGAAATATAATTTTAAAAATTTTTAAATAATGTTTATAGTAACTTTATTTTAGATATGATATACCCTATTAATTTTAAAATAAATTCAAATTTTTTAAACTCTTTTTTAAATTAAAAATATAGTAAAATATCATGTTATAATTTTTTTTATTTAGTCTTTCAATGGAATTTTATCATTTTTTATTAAGAAAGAAAATATTAATTGCGAATAGAACTATATGAATGTATACAGAATACAAATTTGAATATAATTAAATTGCTTTGAATAAGGGAGTGAACTGACTTGAATTAATTTGCTATCTTCATTTTTTTTTTCTTTATTAGTTGAATCAAATAGTGCTGAGTCTTTGTTTATCCTATATATAGTACTTTGTTCTTAATATTTTGAGCTCGATCTCTTGACCATGTTTTATTTTATTTTTTCTTCTACCGTTTTGTTTGAGATGAGTTTTTTAATGTTTTGTAGTACAAAAATTTTGTAGATTAAAATTTTTTATGCTAGACAATTTTTTTAAACCAAAATATATTCCAACAAGAAAGGGGGTTACAACAAACTTAAAGGAGGGACAAAAAATGAAAAATTACTGAGAAACCAAAGCACGGGGTTTAACAACCCAAAGGCTCAGTAATTGGTAGAGGCTTCAAACTGCACCGAAGCCAGGCGAGCGACATCAAGTTTGGAGTGAGAGACCAACGAGCAAAAAAACACACCGCCAAATATTGCCACGAGCCATGGCTTCAGATAAGTGAGCCATAGCCACATCATTGCCAAAAACCAACAATCGCATTCTCGAAATTTAAACCAATATCCAGCAAAACAGCGACCACCATATTTTAAAAAATAATTCTTATCGACTCCCAACTAAAGCATCAACCCAAAGGAGAAACTCCAACTAAAATCATCTCCTACCCCTACCACGTCTACTCCTCCCACGAGAGGAGACCGGTACAACAGGTCAATCAGGCTGCACAGAAAATTCATCCACATGTTCTTCATCTTCACTAGCCTCCGAGGATGAATCAGACGAACAATGAATCCAGTCAATTTGCATTCTCACACTCTCCCTCGAATTGGCACCCACTTGAGAAGCCAATGCGTCCGGTGAAATTAATTTGACAGGAACATCAACAAAAGGTCCAGGCATAGGAACAGTAGGCGTTAAAACAGGAGAAACGAATGACCCAGAATGCACCATCTCCACACTAGGTGAAACAACCTCAGCCAAAATACATGGAGCAGACACAGTACCTACACGAGACAATTGAGTAGGAGAGATAACACCACCCACTTCACTAGCACAATTACGGGAAACCAAGACAACTTCAGAATTCGGCAAAGGAGACATAACCGCAGGATAACCAACACCTACCACCTCACCAAACTTCAACAATTCCCTAGAATGAGCAGTGAAAAGAACAAAAATAGGACAGCCCACAACACCGTCAAAAGAATTGGTGGGACAAACAACACTAGCGTCCAAAGAGACCAAAACAGGGGAAACAGGGGATACACCAACAGCCATATTTAACGACTGCTCCACAGGCACAGAAAAAATTAATTCATCTCGAATAGGCACAGACGGACCAGAAACACAAACATCACCTGCTAAACTAACATTAGCATTATTCACATGTAATCCACCATTATCATTAATCAACACTGCAGGAGCCTCAAGGGGGAAGAATACAGGTAAATCGCTAACCATAGTAATAGGAGCCACCTCAACGACAGGAGGAACAACCACACGATTTTATAGGGGATGAAGAAGAGAGCATTCAAGCTTTGAGTGACCCAGAGATTTATAGTGAGAGCAGTAGGAAGGAAAGGGGTCCATAACAACCGATTGTATATAGCCTAAGCTCTCGGAGCCAATCCAAATCTTATCAGGATACACCTTGGTAACATCCAGTTCCACCAGCACTAGAGCAACCGACGGCTGCCTTCCAGAGGAGGTGGCCTGATCAATTTTAAGAGGATTACCAAACATGGAATCGATCCCCTGTAAAATCCTCGGGGCAAAGAGGTGCAGCCTAAGACTATGAAAAGAAATCCAAATTGAGATAGAAGGAGATTCAACATCAACATCAAAGGTAGGTGACAATTTGAAAATTTTCATGAAACAGTTGTTCACAAAATAGGAACAATGGGAAAAAATGCGGCAGTAATCCATGTCATTCTCAAGCTTAATAAGAACATGCTTAGGGTTAACAGCAATGACCGAGAAAACCCCATTGAGTTTGAGATTGAAAAAAAAAATTCGAATCGCTTCCAGCGTAGGTTTATGAGTCAAAAATTTACCATCAAGCGCAAACTCAAAGGAAGCAGCAAGAGCTAGAACTTCTTCATCCGAAATCCATAGCGATGGAAGCCCCCGAAAAGATAAAATCTTAAGCTCAGGTAAAGAAGAGTTCGAAACAAGAAAAGAACCCGCTAAAGCCTCAAGAAAGGACCGAGAAGAGGGATTACCCGATAAAAAACTAGGATCCAGAAGCTGTTTACCCTCCATAACTAAAAAAAAATCAACAAAATGAGAGATATTAGTGCAGGAAACTTCCCTGAGAAGGCCAGAGAAGCACGCAACGACGAAGGAGACGGTGCGAACAAGAAACCCTAGAAGAGCATATTTTTTAGATGAGCCCAATCTGATCCTAATACTAGACATTGAAATAATGTAAAGAGCATAATATATGATTGATATTAGAAGAGCCATTCAACATGAATCCAAAATAATTTAAGTTTGAACTCAAGATTCATGTCGATAGCATGCATCAATTTTATAAATGATGGCATTTGATAGAATTATTAGTGATGGCATCTAATATCAAAAGTTCCTTCATGACTAAGAAAAAATATACTGATGAAAAAGAAGAGCATAATTTTTAAAGAGAAGAAATGATCATTGATCAAATTTTTAGTTTAACATAGATCTAAGTCCTAAATCAAAGATTAAAAAAAATCCTAAATCAAATATAATTTCTCTGGTTAAGTCAAAACATCAAAGAAAATATATTAATATCAACAAATTTCGAGGGAGTTTTAATAAATTATGTAAGTTTCGAAATAAATTTTCAAAATACATATTGGATTTGTAGATAAGTCACTACCCATATATTTTAGGTTCACTTTGCAAGGATTTTGTGATGTGAGTTATGATTTCTTATAGGCGCAAGCCCATATAGTAAATTACCCCTCCTAGTAACCAGAGAGAACTTTCGATTAAGACCAGACGTCAATCAAATACATAGAGATACGTAATATCTTGTGTATAGTAGCAACATAGGTTTAGGAGTTGAAAAATGCCAAAACCTGAAATATTTATATTTGAAACTCAACCGTCAAATACTTTAAGAAAAACTCATCGACCATCCGCATCAATTTAATGATGTGGACATTCTAATTTCACTTTAGCTCACGAAGAGTTAATGTCTGGTGGAGAATATCACTAGGATTCATTCTTAAACAATCTCTTGCCAAGTATGGACGTGGCAAATGTCCTCTAACTAATATTTTTGTCACCTAATGGCACCGCAATTAGACGTTTATGGTCAGGGCCCTCTGAATTGGGTATTTTAGCAATCAAAAGACACCACTAAATTATGGCCATAGCCAAAGCCCGCATGCTACCCAATGGCACTAAATCTTTGAGATATTGATCAATATGATATAATCGATAAAACACAAAGCCCTATGTCTGTTAAGATGAATTTAAATTTGTCCTCTTAGCCAAATACTCATCCCAATTCTACAGAGTATCCTTGGACTAAACAACCCAAAGGTTGCTAAGAAGGATCCTTTTATCAAGTTGGATCGACTACCTCCTCTGACTAAGAAGACCAAGGACCACATTGCCCGGGACTACAAAACCATGAGATTTTAATCAAATCCATCACCCATTCTCCCACCATTCACTTTAAATACAAGATGGTAAAATTTCTAATTTTAAATATTAAATTTTTAAATACCCAAATCAATTCTACTGTTATATGTTGGATATCACATCGAATATCATGTATCTACGACACAATGCATTCATTTGTCAACTAGCCTTAATCTAAAGTTTTCTCTCATTATCGAGAAGAAAAATTAATTATAGAGGCTTGCGCCTATAGAAAACCAGAGCTCATATCATAAAGACCCCACAAAATAAGGGCCAAATCTTTGGGCAGTGACTTATCTTCAAACCCAATCTGCATTCTCAAAATTTACCTTGGAACTTAATTAGTTAAAACTTCACCAAAAGAAGAGGAGGATGGGACAAATTTTCAAAGCACATAGGACTTGAACAAGGGTGACAAAAGCCACAATTATGATTTTTTTAACAAAAAGAGTGACAAAATTAGAGTTAGTTTTTTTTTTTTTTTTTAAGTAATTACAACTACATATCTGAGGTCACAAAGCCAATTACAAACTATTGAAGCTTGAGATTGATCCTAAATAGCCATCTCAAAGTTGCATGTCATAGTATTCTTGTAGTATAAATATATAAATTTTAAAAGCTATCATACTTTGAGCTCTTTGTTTTGGTGAAAAAAGAATGCTTTGTATAAGGATATATTGCAAGATAAATAGTGTACTAAAATTATTGAGTTGTTTGGGTGAGAAAATTATAAATGCAAGAAATTATTATTTTGAGAAAATCATTAAACATCCACTTAATGTTATCTTGCAGCCAGACACTCCTTGCAAGGATATTAACAAGTTGCAGTAGCAGCGGGTGGCCAATGACAACAATGGCGTCTAGCAATGCTTAATGAATTTAAGATACATAAAAAATGATCTATATGAGATTTCAAATACATTAAAATTTTCCTAAAAAAATATACATTAAAATTTTCCTTTTTTAAAAAAAATACATTAAAAATTTTCTCTGCATTTTCCTTTTTTCCAACAATATAAGGAATTTAAAATATCCTCATTTGATTTTTTTTTTCATTTGTCTTATAATATAAAACCTTTACCATTTGACGGAAACTAATAAAATCTTAATCAAATACATGGAAATAATATTTCGGATAAAATAAATTTAAAAAATAAAAGCATAGCAGTGTAACCCTTTATTTTATTCTTTGTCCAATAAGAAATAACATATTTCAGTTGTCAGGTTTTGTGAGCTAGAAACCCAAACACGTCACGCTGGCGTGTAGCCGCTACATTGGAAAGTGCTGTCGGGCGCATGAAACGCTACAGGGAACGGGTCTTCGGACCCCCGTCTAATCGAAGACAGCTTTTCTTTTCCGGCCGGGCACCGGCCGCCGCCGCCAACGCCTATCGGGCCGCAAGAGAAAAACCAATCAATGGCTCTCCGTAACTTCCATTTCGCTTTCAAAGTTGGAAAAAACCGGTCTTTGTCTTTACATATGGCAATCAATGCTAATAATACTGCGTTTATTGTTTTCCACCAAAATCATGTGCTTTTAATTTTAAGAGGTTATTATTTGGACAGCGAATTTCAACTATCTTCTTCTAATTGCCTAAAGAAACTTTGAAGAGCACAAATAAAGCTTAGGCCCTTATTAAATAATTAATAATAAAATTTGATGTGATGTGATGTACTTATAGGAAATAGCAATTCCTTCCGTTCAGATTCCTTTTAGACCAATTTCAAACTTGATTAGTGATTTGATCCATCTACTTTCAGAATTTGTGATTGTAAAGCTGCTTGGCCACACGAGTTCGATTTGCTCTCATAGAAGAAATTTTTAAACAAATAATAATAATAATGATAAGTGATATTATAATCAAATTCGTAAAAGTAATTGTTGCCTCTATGTCTGAAATTAAACGCCCTTGAATAGTGAAAATAATCTAATATTAAAATTTTACAATAAAAATTGAGTTTCTTTATGTCAATAATATCGCTTCAGTTGATTAATAATCATCTATTAATATATTATTTTGAATTCAGACTGAGAGTTACTTCCTCCTAACAATCAACACTAATCTTGCTTCAACAAAATAATAAAAAAAATAAAATCCATTTCAAATTTAGCATCCAATATAGTAGTAGAATATAAGTATGTGAACGTATTTTTAAAATGGAGTCTCCATTTGGTTGTGGGGACATTCAACTGAGAAGGTTTGAATGGAAAAAGGTTTTTTTTGGATGTTTATGAAAAAACGAGCTTCACATTCCATAAGAGAAAGAAAAGTATCAGAATGGGAAAGTTTAGTTGGAGTATCTAATCATACTGCCATATTTGGATCTACATTTGTCGGCAAATATTCAAAGAGAAAAAAAAAAGCTTCCAAACACATAGTGATCATCGAGCTATAATCATTGTGTGTAAGCTATTTGCATAGCTTTCCCATTTTGGTGGTTTCTTTTTTTATTTATTATGAAATGGCTTGGTCACCGTATAGGAATTATAAACTAACTTAATATTAGTTAATAATTTTTTTTACAAGGAAGAGTCAAATAATCTCTCGATTATTCACATATATGACAATTTAATATCAGAATATTACACAGAAAACACTGTAATGAGTGTAATATTATACATACATGAAATGAGAAAAAAAATAATATAATTAATTAAAATTGAGTTGGCCTAACATAGGTTAAATCTTTTATAAATTTTGATGATAATAATCTAATAGGATGTCATCTAATTTTCATATAACTATTATAATTTTTGCCTTTGGACTTTGTAAATTATGTATGCAAATGGATCACATATCTCATTCATAATTTGATTATAATAAATTTTCTATCTTTGATATGAAATCAAATATATTTGATTACTTGAATATAAGTTTACTTCCCCCAAAAAAAAAAATATATAGCTGTTATAAAATACAATGAACAAACATAATTTAAAAAAAAAAAGTCATATATTTTGCATTCTTGCAATATAAAGATGAGGATTGCCATGGCGTCTCGTTCTCTTCAGTAAACAAGGTTTCTAGCTGGACTAAATTCCATTCAGGCCTTCGATCACTAAGTGATTATAAAGATTAAGGGCAAGGAAGCACAAATGTTTGGAGAATCAAAAAAAGGTATAATTGTGGAATAATATACAGCTAAGGGAAATCGCACTAGTCACAATCACATGGCATCCCTTCATCAAACGATCACATAATTAAAACGTTTTATAAGGCAACTTAAGGCAGTTTGTAGCACCGGTATTTCCTTCTCTTAGTCTAACGGATTTCTCAAAAGAATCGAGAGATTAATGTATTCATATGGGTCTCCGATACATTAAATCAATTCTAGGTAGAATGGACTCGGTATATTTAGACTTGAAGCAACATGGTGCATGAAGTTAAAACTCCTTTGAAGCTAGAACAATAGGTAGTCCAAAGACGTCTAGTTAAGAGTCCTACATGATTAATTACTTGAGAAGCTATTGGACTTGAAGAGGTTCAACTAGATAATGTTTAAGCTCCCCAAAAGATACCCATTAATTATACTCAGGAGTCAATACTCATTTAGAGACACTTGACAAACACGTCACTAACAGTACTCGTTTGACTCTACTCGATGTCAAGACGAAGAATCAAATATTTCATGGATTTTGAACACAAATACACCTATAGTTTGATTCACCATACTTCAAGGACAGAAATTATTCTATGCGGAGACCGGACAGACGGCGAGAACCGTCCAGATTTGCAACCCTTTTACTGCGCCTTTACAAATACTCAACAAATATGCATTCAACAAATATGCACTTTTGCTGCTCTTTTACTGAGTATTTGCAAAAGCACAACAAAATGACAATTATGAATGCATATTTGCTACCCTTTTGCTGATTATTTGCAAAAACTCAACAAAAATACAGCTAAATGGCAGCAAATCCGAATGGTTCTCATTGTCCAGTCTCTGCATAAAATAATTTCTCCTTCAAGGAACCTATCAAGTACTACATAACAATTCACTTGAGAGATAATAGAGATTTATTGCATTTTTTTTCCTTCCCTCCAGCTCTATTCTTTCAGGTAAAATAGATAATTTTCAATCCAATAGAATAGTTTGCTACAGTCATAGGCTAAAACATTTGAATTAAAATAAATTTAATCATGAATATAGAAAGCCAAACTTCAACCCCCTTCAATAAAAAAAAAACAATAATCTTTAGTATCGAGTATTTTCTTTCAGCGAATGATGAGTATCAAAGCACATACTCCGGCTTTTGGACCCCAACATAAGGAGGCCAATAACTGAAATAAATTGAAATCAACTCTCAACCACTCGGCCATCATCCTTAATAGATAGCAACTGTTGACTGATGTATGCGCAACTAGTAAAAACCAGCATGTCCTCATCGTCTTCAATTACTAAAAACAAAAGCCACTAAACAGAACGGTCAAGGGTCGCTGGAAGATGAAGGTCAATTGTATTGGGTCCCAACAGATGAGCGTTGCGAAATAAAACAAATTAATGAACTACTAATACAAAAAGACAATGACGGATTTATAGAAGGATTGCCTATAGCTCACAATCTCACATGCTTTGCTGGGAGAAGGAAAGCAGAATGAAATGAAACCTTAACAAATTTTTTAAAAGTACCGAATCTAAAATTATTAATTTGGACTTTTCAGCCTTGTTTTCTTTTATTCACTGTGACTATGTTTGATTTCCGCATAATTATTTTTTTTTTTAATTTGCTAAGAAAATTGCAACATTTTTTATATTTTTCTTTATGACATTTTATGATTTTCTGATTAAAATCTGTTAAAATTTGACGCAAAACTGAAGTGTGAGTTTATATTACTTATTTACGTTATTGGCTAATCCTTCAAATCAAATAATAATAAAAAAAAAGATTCAGCTTCTCCTCATCAAAATAAATTGATGAAAACAATTTTCAAATCAACTTCTTAAAGAATTTTAATTCTATTTATTTTTATTTTACTAGCTTTTAAACCCATAAACAAAGACGTAAATTCCATTCATCCAAACACAAACAAATAATTTAAGCTAAGGAAAATGCTTCAGGCATACTTTGTTGATGCCCTGCACACTTCTAAGGCATCTGAGGATGTTATCTGCAAATTTGTATTGTATTATGTTGCAAAACAACAGGAATGTAGTTCAGCACATTTATTTTTTTAATCCTACAAGAAATTTATATTATTTTGTAATCTTACTCATTTTCAAATAATTTGTAATACCCTTGGAGATTCTTGAGTCCTATCACCATTGATGCGTTCAATTCGCTTTCCTTTTTTTTTTGTGTCGTGAGTTGATGTGGGGAGAAAATTGTTGGATCGTTGGAAAAAGAGGATGCAAGGAAAGATTCCCAATCTAGGGACAAACACAAAGCTTAAGAGCTTAAAAGGAAAATAATATTCATCAAATAATAATTCTTACTACAATACTTTGCCTATTTATAGGCAAATAAGAACATTCTAGAAACCATAAGTAACAAACTTATAACAAAGTATGATAAACTATTCTGAATGAGTATTCTACTAAAGATGTTCCTACATCATACTACCCTAGCGTCAAAAAGCTCGACTCCGTCGAGGCGTGTCAACGATAAGGAGGTAGGTGTAGAAATCATAAGTAACCCTCCTGGATAAAAAATTTTGCATCTCCAGTTCATTTCCGCAAGCTTAGTGCTTTAGTTGTGTTCATATGCATTTCTATTTTGGTCAGACTCAACCTTGCATTCTGGTTTGTTGAGCATATAGGTGCCACCATAAACATCACTAAGACAAGCAAAATCCCGTGGCAATTCTCCAAGCCCATATAGAGGATAAATATAAGGAGATCCATCTTGAAAGCGTGTAAGTGAATCTGCATATAGCTTCATTCTCTTTACTGTGTCAATGGCAGGCTTATCCAAGTATAATTGCTTGAGCTGAGAAATAACACAACTCATTATCCATAAGCATCCTCAGATTCTTTGGCCCAACTACGCGTATCATTAGGAGTTCAAAACTAGTCACCTCTGCGAGTGTGTGGCTTGGCTCCTACATTCACTGTCTCCATGTGTCTTGGCTCCTACATTCACTGTCTCCATGTGTTACGTTAAATTCATCTCCAACAACAACAACAACATTAAGCCTTTGTTGCACTACGTGGGGTCGACTACATGAATTCTTTTCGCCATTGTGTCCGGTTAAAAGTCAAATTCTCATTTAAATCTAATAAAGAAATATCATTTCCAATATTTTCTAACTAAGTCTTTTTTTGGTCTACCTCTACCTTTCTTAATATAAGTCAAATCTAATACCTCAACTTTCTCAACCGGGTCATCAGAAGGCCTCCGTTTAATGTGACCAAACCATATGAGGGGACTCTCTCTAATCTTATCTTCCACTGGAGCTACTCCAACCTTTTCATGTATATGCTCATTTCATATCCTATCTCTAAGGTTCAAGCCACTCATCCACCTAAGCATCCTCATCTCTACAACACTTAACTTAGTATATGCTTCTCTTTTAATGGCCAACATTCGGCACCATAAAGCATTGCAGGTCTCACCACCATCTTATAGAATTTTCCCTTAATTTTGAGAGGAGCTTTTTTTATCGCACAATAAGCTCGTGAATTCCTCCACCTCAACCATTTAACTTAAATTTTACTGATAATATCCCTATCTATTTCACCATTACTCTGAACAATAGATCCAAGATATCTAAATTTTAGATCAAACCCTTCAGAGACATTTCGTTGAACAGCTTGGGAGCGTTGTGTTGGATCAACCTTATCAGAAAATTTAAACTCGGCATTTTCACACCTGCAGTAAAATCGTTCCCGATACCACTTCCAGTGGCTTTTGCCACAAACTTCCTTATTGTATGTATTCATTTCAGCAATGCTAAGGACATGAAGATCTTCACATACCTCCATAAAATGGGCCTCATATAAGGTTGCATTGACCACCGAATCCAATGGATAGATGTAATCAACAACTTAATTCCCAACAGAGCATCTATCATCACTACCTTCATCCTCACCGTATTTCTTTTTTGCAGTAGAAGTCAGTCTAGATGGGGAAGCTGGTGGCAGACCAGGGTTGCTCGGCGGCGAGGGTGAAGAGATCGCGGATGGCAGCGACAAAAAACTAGGAAGGGTTAGAAGTAGGAGGAAGAGTAGCAACTAGGACTGGCGGTGGAGAAAATGTAGGAGGATCGGATGGGGCGGATGACGGAGGTTGGGTTGGATCGGATCGTGGGAGAAGGCTGAGGTGGAAGAGGAGGAAGCGGAGTCAGAATCGACGAATTGCTCCAACTTGACATTGTTAGTATCAGCGGAGAGGTCAAAATCAACGTCGAGCTGCGATTGTTGCTCCGAAGGTAGCTCAGAGCAACTAGAGGATGACTTCTCGGTGTCACTGTCAGCAGGTCAAGGAGGGTCTTCTTCAAGATCGTAGGCGGCAATAGTAGGAAAGGCGAGTGTTGGAAGCAAGCCAATGGGCTCAGGTGACGCGCACGTGAGCGAAGTCGGAGTCAGAATCATGGGCGACGAAATGGGACTGGAGAGGAGGCGAGTCAGGCGAGTGAGGGTAGATGTTTGATGATAAGGTTGCGGAAGAGCGAGTCATTGATATGATGGCGATGTGCATATTCGTTCTACGGAACGATTGAAATTTAGCACAGAAAGCATCAATTGATCAAATTGATGCTTTCACTTGAGCCACCCGAAGGGCTTCGCGACGTCGATCATCGATCGCCTTTCTTCCTTGGCGTCGATCATCGTAGACCGCCCATCTTATTCGGCATCGATCTTCGTCAATCACCCATCTTCTTCAGCTTTGATCGTCATCAACAGCCCACCTTCTGTAGTCCATTGTTTTTCGCAAGCTCCAGGCTTATATACCAACTGATGTGGGGAGAAAATCATTAGATCGTTGGAAAAAGAGGATGCAATAAGGGATTCCCAATTTAGGGACAAAGCTTAAAAGTTTAAAAGGAAAATAATATTCATCAAAATAATTCCTAATAGAATACTTTGCCTATTTATAGGCAAATAAGAACAATATAGAAATCATAAGTAACAATCTTATAACAAACTATAATAAACTATTCCTAAGGAGTATTATACTAAAGATATTCTTACATCATTAGTACACAATTTTCTTTTGTGGATTTGCAATTTTAGTCACATAGGGGTTTTTCAATGCCCTAGATTTTTGTGTTTAGGTATGACAGCTTCTTAACTACTCGCAAAAGAGTACAATGAGGGTACTAGTTCTATACTGAAAGCTGCATTTGGCCATTCTGATGATCAGGTTATTCGGTAACATATATTATTATATTTCAAATATGCATTAGCAAATTTTGCATCTCCTTTGTAACAGCCCAAATTTTTAACTATCAATATATTATTCTTTGGCCTAAGGGTCTCATGATTTTGTCCTATTGGAATAACTTCCTAGGAGATAACCCATCCTAAAATTTCTTCGGGATGAGCACGCTTAACTGTGGAGTTTATTGATGAAATTTTAACCATTACACTAAAAAGCGCCTCGATGCTTAATAATTTAGCTTCTTTTACTGAGGGGATCCACATTCTTCTCCTCTTTCATTAGAATTTTCTCCTTCTACCTTTATGGGTATGAAGGGTAATTCAATTTCTACTGACTTGAAAAAAAAAAAAATTAGCAGCTTGAGTTTTTTTTTTATAGCTAATTTGCTTCTTAAGCGGACAAATTTAGATTCTATCAAAAATTCACTTTAATCTGAAGCTCTCAAGGCAAAATTCTATTGATTTATGTGATGTAAAACATGTGCTTATTAAGCTAACGAATGATCTTTAATACCTCTCCAAAAATCGTCTTAATTAGGCACGAATCTCAAAGTAAATATAAATTGGCAAATTCTAAAATTAAATTCGGGACCATCCAAACTCCAATTTCAACAAACTTATAATCAAATATGGCATTTAAGTGGGATGAACCCAACGACACCGAAATCGGTGTAAGTTGAGACCAAATGGACTCAAATCAAGGGCTTTAAGCATATTTGGAAGTTATAAAACATTTAATTAAATGACTAAATAATATCCAAATATGGCATTCTTATAGTCGAATTGAGTGACTCAATGAGACAAATCCAACAAGCCCAAGGTTGCTTAATTCTGACATGATTATGGCACATAAATACCAAAAAATGTTCTATGATCGAGGGAATCATTATAGATCGTCCGATGAAGCACTCCAAATTTATCTTGGATCTTTTCTATATTTCCGAAGCATATTACTCTCAAAATCTATAAATAGACCCCTTCTTCCCACATGAAAGAGGGCTTAGCCTTTTGGGGCTTGAAACCTGGGCTAGAGACTCAAGAGAGCTCTGAGGCTTGAAACATCCTTGAGCTCCAGCCTGGCACCACCATTGGCAAACCCTAGCCACCAAGCAGTTGCTGCTGGACATCTGTCCAACCATCGCCATTGAAACTCCATCCGAAAGCCATCGACGGGCCTTCATTTGACCTCCGACATCCATCGACTATCGTCACTTTGACTGACTACTGTCACTTTGACCACCGTCGCCCACCAACTACAATCCCTCCAACCACCACCGCTCAAGGACTATGGTCCCTCCGACTTCTATTACCCTACAATGAACCCATCAACCTTAGTCGCTCTACTATAGTCTCTCCAACCTCTATCACCCAACAATGGTCCTCTCTACCTCAGCCACCCAACTACGACCCCTCAAACCTCCGTCATCCAACTACGATCCTACCGACTAAACGAACATGCCAACATTCTTTTGAGAATAACTCTTATATCACTAGATTATTCCAACACCCACAATGTAATATATTCTATATGATGTATATTTGCTACATTGAGCCAAGGTCTTCCCCCGAGGAAGAGCATCATTTGAATTGATTACAAAAACAAATATAATCATTTTAATTTGGTCAGGCCCCATAATTTTTTTAATTTCTAGGGTTTTCCACGTAAAAATTTTGATCTCTTATGACTCTTGCACCCCTCTCTCTTCTCTATGTGTACCGAATGTTCCAACACACATGAATCTTAATTATAGTATGATATTTTCTAGATCTTACTATATTAACCGCCAAATACATTTACTTAAGTAGATCCTACTTTTTTGACATTAAAGAAAAATCTTTTATTATTCTTATTTAGTTATATTTCCCTAATATGTGGATTCACCTGATTAATCACCATATTCTCTTTTTTTTTCTTCAATATTTGGTTGTCCATTGCAAATTGATCATGCAACTGCATTTATATACTGAACCTATTTTCCCCGGGTGCTAGTTCAATTTGTGTCTGCCAAACATCCTAAGAATGTTTGGTTTGCTTCAAAAAAATGCGGGCATGCACAACTGGAGTCTGAAAATTCCCTTCTATTCTCATTGTAAAATTCATAGATAAATTAAATCAAAATATGGTGTAGTGCATCCTCATTTTAAAAAACATATATTATTTATCAACATATGAAGGTGGATAATCAGGTTTTGGATGTGGAAGATGATATCCCAATAGTTTTTTTTTTTTTTTCGGTGATATCCCAATAGTTAAAAATGATTCGAAAAAGATACCAGAAAAAATTTAATTGAAAATATCTCTAATAATAATATTGGTTCTATTTCTCTTTGCAATAATAATATTGGTTCTATTTCTCTTTGCAATAATAATATTGGTTCTATTTCTCTTTGCAAGAGAATGCATCTAATTCTACTAAGAAGGGATTGGAGGAAAAGCTGTTGGCAATGAGGTTAATGCACCTTTTTTGAAAGAATCTAGGATAGGGAACAATGAATTTTTTGAAGATCGTTAGTTGGCTAATAATAACATTGTTGATCTCTAACTGCTTGCCTACCCACCTCGACAGCTCCCACGACCCGGTTATCCCACGACCACACAGCCGCTCCCCACGATCTCCCTAGCGCACACAAAAACTCCCTCGCACAACAAAGGACGGCTTCACCCAAGCATTTGAACTTGCAGGCACAGAACAGGAGATATTGAACTCCCTCTTCCCCCATTTGCACAGACCGCACGTGGAAGCACCATCCTGATCTCGCCCTCTTCCTACAATCGAACCCAACCGCTCATTCTCTCCATCTCTGCACGCCAACCAGATTCTGCCAACCCTATGACCTTGCCGTCCGAATCCGAACCCAGCAACGCCAATGAATAATTGTTGTGGGTATACATATATAAGATATATTGATTGTTATTTCTATAAAAGGTTATTCTGACAATGAATAATTGTTAAAGTTTTTGTTGTAGGAGTTTGATCAAAATTCATAGTTGATATTCGACCAGTGCTGAGTAGTGATATTTTACTAGCTAAATGTCTTATTTGCATCTCTATAAATGTATCTACCCCTTTAATAAGCTTTTAATAGTTGTCACATGTCTTGGCGTCTCCTTTATTTTGGAGGTTACAAGTGACTTCATCTATCTGCTAGGTTTTCAAGTTCACTTCTTTTTAAAGAGCAGTGTATTTTAGAGATTTTGTTCCTCAGTAAACATGATTATGGAGTTTCAAATTCTTCATTACATCAATCGATTACTTAAGCCTCAATATTGTTGCTTTGTTTTTTAAAAGCTTTAATTGTTATTTATTGGGTTTATTAGGTTGTTCTCTTTGGGGTAGATTTTATTATTTTATTTTATCTATCTTTTTATCTTGTCCCTATTAGCTATCTTATTATAACTTTTGTTTTTTTTTTTTTTTTGGCTCCGAAAATTCGACGCGCCCCGACCTCTACGCGCCTGTCTCTTTTCTTGTTTGTTTATGACGGCGGAGAGTTTTAATGAGTTTAGGTTATGGGTGAATTTTCAGAAGGCGGATTGGTTTTTAGATAAGACACTACCTAGAGATTTTGCACTCATTTTGTGAGAACTTTATAATATGAGTTCTGGTTTCCTATAGGCGCAAGCCCCTATGGTTAATTACCCATCTTGATAACAAAAGAGAACTTTCAATTAATGCTAGTTGTTAAAGAGATCGTATAGGTTATAAATCTAACGTATAATAACAACAGTTTAAGGTTTGAATTTGGGATATGGATTTTGTAGTTTGAAACTTAAAATTAACCACCATAAACTTAAAATTAACCACCGTAAACCTAAAACTAGTGGTGGGAAAATGAAGACGAGCCCAAAACTTATAATATCTCATGGTTTCGTCATCACAGGTTGTCATGATCATTGGTCTACTTAGTCAGAGGAGGTAGTCGACCCAACTTGACAAAAGGTATCTTATCGGCAAGAGCCGCTGCACCGGCACCTAGGTGCAGTGTTAAATAGGCAAGGGTTCCCATATCAAGGACGGATGTGGGCAAAGAAGTTAGTACATTAAACTAAAATTAGGATAGAAACCTGAAATATATACTCCCTTATAGAAAAATTAATGAAATTAATAGATATTATGATTCATAAGAAGATAAATATTTTGTGCATTCAGAAAATTAAATGGGTTGGAGAGAAGGCTAAGGAGATTGATAGTTTCGGATATAAATTATGATATCTCGTAGGAGTTGTACTAGAAATAATGTATGTGTGATTATAGATAAGAGTTTGAAGAAAAATGTTATAAAAATTAATAAAATTGAAGATAGAATTATAGCTTTAAAAATTGTTATTGATGCTAAGATTATTAATATTATAAGTGCTTATGCTCATCAAGTAGGTTTGGATATGAGTTCAAAATTAAAATTTTAGAATTACTTAGAAGAATTAATACAAAAGATACCTCTTGAAGAAAGAATTTTTATTGAATGAGATTTAAATGAACATGTTGGTAGAGAGTTGGATGGTTTTAAAAACATTTATGGTGGCCATGAGTTCGGAACAACAAATGAAGGTGGTAAGACCATATTAATTTTTTTTTTTAGCTTATGATTTCTTAATAGCTAATATCTTATTTAAGAAAAGGGGTGAGCATCTTATCACTTATAAAAATAGATATAATAAAATGCATAATGATTATTTTCTTATAAGAAAATTAGATCGTCTAGATTGAAAAGTTATTCTGAGTGAAAATTTATGTACGCAACATCGATTATTAGTTTTTGACTTTAAGATAAAATGACAGAAAGTAAAAAATAAAATAATACAATTTTGTAAGATTAGATGAGGACATTTAAAGAATATTAACAAAAATATTTTTTAGAATAAGATTTTAAATCTTAAAATTTTGTCTGTGCATGAGGAATGCTAATATTATTTGAGAAAAAGTGGCTAGTGATATTAAAAATATTGCAAAAGATGTGATTGGAGTTTCAAAGGGAAAAACTCCTAACAGTAAAAATAATTGGTTGTGGAATCCAAATGTGCAAGAAAAGATTTAAAAAAAAGAAGATTTGTTATAAAAATTGGTTTAGATATAAAAATTCTGATAATTGTGAAAACCATAAAGAGGTTCGTAAGGGATCTAAGAAAGCTATTTGTATCTTGCGATACAAATAGCTTAGCTTTTAATGATTTATATAATAGATTAGATACTAATGAGGCAGAAATATATATGTATAAGTTAGCCAAACAAAAAGATATGAGTAGTATGGATTTAGTTCAAGTGAAGTGTATTAAAAATGAAGATCAAAAAGTATTTTTCTTAAAAGATGGCATTCAACAAAGGTGGATGAGATATTTTGCTAAATTTTTTAATGAAGAATTTGAAAATAAGATTGAATATAGTGACTTTAGCACCCAACAAAGGAGTTAATAACGCTTATATTCAAATCATTAAAGATATGTATGCATGAGTTATTACTTGTGTTCAAACACAAGGTGGTTTGACCAAGTATTTTCCTATTTCGGTTCGATTACATCAAGGATTAGTCTTAAGTCCATATCTTGGATCTATTGTTCAAAGTGAAATAGATGGGGATATTATCAACAGAATTCAAGTTGGATGGTTGAAGTGGAGGAATGCATCGGGTTTGTTGTGCGATAGAAAAGTCCCCCTCAAACTTAAGGAAAAATTCTATAAGATGGTGGTGAGACCTGCACTAATTTATGGTGTCGAATGTTGGCCATTAAAAGAGAAGCATAATACTAAGTTAAGTGTTATCGAGATGAGGATGCTTAGGTGGATGAGTGGCTTTACCCTTAGAGATAGGATACGAAATGAGCATATATGTGAAAAGGTTTGGTCACATTAAATGGAGGCCTTCCAATGACCCGATTAAGAAAGTTAAGGTATTAGATTTGACTTATGTTAAGAAAGGTAGAGGTAGACCTAAAAAGACTTGATCAGAAAATATTAGAAATGATCTTTCTTTATTAGATTTGAATGAGAATTTGACCTTTAACATAATACAATAGCGAAAAGGATTCATGTAGTCAATCCCACATAGTGGGACAAAGGCTTAATGTTGTTGTTGTTGTATCGTTTTCTTTTGTAGATGCCCAATATCTAATGTAATAGATCCTAATTTTTGTATTATATCATAAGAATGCCATGTGTTAATGATTGACAACCATTTTAGTGCACAATAGAAAGAGCTTGTGTAATTCTCCCTCAATACTTATAAAATACTTTACAAAGTTAATAATCTTCCAAAATAATGTATATTTATGAATAAATTTATTTATATTTGCGTCTCTTATTTTATAGGTGCATTCCATAAGCGATATTGTCCTCTATCATCATCATTCCCCGTCTTTCTCCGTGCATTATCTAACGCAATTACACAATGAACAAAGATGATTTCACATCTATCAGTGCCTAACTATTTATCTTGGTCACAATCCTATATCCTGGAGCTATAAAAGACAAAACATGGTGGCTCATATATAAATGTTGAGTATTGTTATGTTGCCACTATTAATTTCGAGCTCCACTATAAATGTTATATTCTTAATGAGTTAGGTGTTCTCTTTCTTAACAACCAATAATTTATTGTGACAATGTTAGTGAAACAAACTTATGTTCAAATCCAGTCTTGCACTCATGCATGAAATATGTGGCTCTAAATTATTACTTCATGAACAAGTTCAAAGTGGTACTCTAAGGGTATCTCATGACACCTCTACTTACCAATCATCGATAAATGCCTTCACAAAATATACCGTTTCTCCTTAAAGGCTAAGATTGAACTCTCTGCTCAAAGCCCCATCTTGCAGGAGAATGATTAAGAAAATTACATAAAAATTAAGAATTAAAATTTGATGGCATATTAACATCCTTTTTATTCAACAACATACTTTTCTTATTAATAGAAAAATTATGGTTGTAATCAATTGCATAATCAAGTCCATCCTTCTACTCTCTATGCGTCAAATTTTACTTAATGAATTTGTGTGGAGCATAATTTTTAAATTATAACCAAATTCCTATTTCGTACACCATGTAAATTCAAATGGAAGTAAATAACAAACCTCCCATTAAAACTTGTTGACAGCAAGTAACAAGCCCCCTTCAAACTAGAACAAAGCCAGATTATAACTTGAAATGAACCACATCAAGGTTGTCTAGATCAAGAACATCATACTAGAAAAAGAAAGCATCTCTCATAGACAATATCCAAATAAAATGAAATTAAAAAAAAAATCCAATAATAAAACTAATTTAACTTGCTCAATTCTTTCATGTGTTCTTTCTGTTAAGAAAGTTGCTACTTAGCTTTTGCACGTTTTACATTTCTTGCAACTTGTATAGTTTTGATGATTCTAAATATTATTGTTCTATTTTCTCCTAACACTTTTTTGGAAGAATTGTTTTTGCTCTTGTATGGACTAACATTTCAGAATAATCGAACTCCAGACTACTGAAGACTTCAAATCAAATTCAGCATAAGATAGTTTGTAAATTGAAATATGTATTTTTCAATTTTTTGAATTTGAGAGAGTGTGATTGTAATTGAGTAACTTAGCACACACACACTTTAGGAGATCTTTAAAAATAAAAAAATTTCTTATATTGATCGTACGGGACTAGGGGTGTAAACGAGTCGAGTCGAGTTTCGGAAAGCGAGCTCGAGCTCGAGTCGATCTCAAAAAACGAGCTCGAACTCGAGCTCATCCCATTAAAATCGAGTTCGAGCCGGCTCGCGAGCCGCTCGATTTAGTTTTGCATTTTCCCGCATGTGCCCCTTTTTTTTATTTCTACCGCCCGTGGCCATTTTTCCCGCCTGTTATTTTTAGGCTTGAGTAACTGTCACTCGGACAAGGCATCAAGTACTATAGGGTCTATAGCTAGCTATTATTGAGCAGCATTTACACCCCTGTAGGGACGAACCATGTTCGTACGGGACGATCAGGTCAGTTATCCCTCGGAGAGCAATGGAACGAACAGGAAGTGAAAAAAATTTTCTAAATCCTGATCGTCCAGACGAATTTCCTTATTCGTCCCTGGACGATGTCCTCTGGATTCTCACTTTGAATTGTTCGTCCAAACGAAGTGTGCCATTCATCCCTGGACGATGTCCTCTAGATTCTCACTTTGAACTATTCATCCATACGAAGTGTACCATTCATCCCAGGACGATGTCCTCTGGATCCTTGAATTGAACATATCGTCCAGACGATTCACCCTATTTGTCCCAGGACGATGTCCTCTGGATCCTTGAATTGAACATATCGTCCAGACGATTCACCCTATTCGTCCCAGGACGATGTCCTCTGGACACATGACTTGAACTAATCGTCCAAACGAACTCCTATATTCGTACCAGGACGAAATCCTCTGTTCCTTGAAAATTTGGATCGTCTTGCAGTTTCGTCCAACCGAACCCTTGATATAATTGTTTGTACCGGACGAACATAGTTCGTACGGGACGATGATCGGGTACGAAGTTATTCATTCCAATATACATTGGGTTCATGATCATACGGGACGATCGAGTGCGTACAGAATTGAAATCTAGAAGTTTTTGGATGGTTTTTCGTGTCTTTCCTATATAAGGTCCACTTAAAACTATCTTGTAATCTTTTTGGTCATTATTCTTCGTGCTTACTGAAATAAGTGTGAAGGAGAGAGTAGAGAGAGTGTTTGAAGGAGAGTTCTTACTATTAGAGCGTGAAGGATTCACTTGGTACTCAAAGGTAAGGATCTCAACTTTGTGAATTATGATTACTTCACTCTTTTTTCTTGTCCTTCTAGATTTCTTTTGAGAATATCTTTCAAGGAGATCCGGTTCTCTGCCGACACTTGGTGAAGTGTGAAAGGACGAAAGGATCTCTGCCTATACTTGGAGAGTGTGAACAGCGGGAAGGTTCTCTGCCTACACTTGGAGAGTGTGAACAGCGAGATGTACTCTGCCTACACTTGGAGGGAGTAAAAGGATGACGGTTCTCTGCCGCACCAGGTAGTGGTGAAAGAGAGTTTTGTGAAGGCTTCTCCGCTTTACTGTGGGGGCAAATGTAGAGACACTATTGGTATTAGTGCAATACTCGGAGGGTGGCTCCGGGGAGTGGATGTAGGTCGTGTTTGACCGAATCACTATAAATCTTGTGTCTTTTTATTTTCCGCTGTTTTTCTTTTTTACTTTACTTTTTATGTTGATATATGGTTGAAAAATCTTTTTACAAAAATTCATTAAAGTTTTTATCGGTTTAAAAATTAAAGAGGGAAATTTTTTTAATTACCAATTCAGCCCCTCCCAACCCCCCCCCAATATCCAAATAAAATGAAATTAAAAAAAAAAAACCAATAATAAAACTAATTTAACTTGCTCAATTCTTTCAAAGCTTGACAAACTCTCACCATGTGTTCTTTCTTTTACAAATAAAAGCAAATCACATCTTGAAAATGCCACAAAACTTAATTTTATAACGATTAAAGGTAAAGTTTTAGACATCTTGTTAAAAGGTCTCCTAATATGTATTCTTTTGGCCTATTTTTTATCTTCTAAATCCTCAAACTTAGCAATCACATCTTTAGAAAGAAAATGCTAAAATTATCTAAGTTGTTGTATCTTAACCCCATAACATAGCGCCATAGAAATTCTTACAAAATTGAGGTAGAAGACAAAACTTCACCCTTATCATCAACCAACAAATCATTATTCCTCAAATTCTTTATAATGGAATTAAAATGAATAAAATGTGATTTAATGGGTACATCTTTTTACAAGCATGGCAAATAAAACTTTTTCTTTCAATATAGTTTGTTTTTAAGGGGTTTGATCATTTACAAAAACTCCAACTTGAGCCACAACCTCAAGGTGCTTGTTTCTTCCAAGATATTTATCAAGATTTCATCCACCAAAAATAATTGGATGGGCAAGAGAGCTTTTTTCATCCATTTATATCTTCTTTACACACAATCTTGAGCATATTTGAACACTCGTGAGTGCCTCAACAAGTTCCTGATATACTACAAAATCATTCATCTTGGGTCTCCAAAGCCTAGAACTCTTTAAGAGTCAAAATTCTCAATCTCTTACTTCATGATCATTGTATTTTGAAATAGGCTCTTATATCAGTTGATGAGAAAAATACAAAATATTATGCAAAATTGTCTACTAGGAACAAATATGATGAATGCAAAAATTAATAACCAAGAAATAAAATATAAAAATAAGACATCTACAAATATTTACATAGTTCAGCTAGAATAAGTTTGTCTACATAAGAGAACATTACAACAACAACAACAACAAGCCTTTATCCCACTACGTGGGGTCGGCTACATGAATCCTTTTTCTCCATTGTGAAGAGAACATTACAAATAAACAACATAAATGTATAAATAAAAAAGGAAAAAGAAAAATATTAATCACAAAATCCTATTAGACTTAATCAGTCAATCCCATGATAAAAGAGAAGACCAAAACCTCTTAAGATAAACACAAAGAGGAAAAACACAGATAATAAACAAACATTTAACTAATACCAAAAAAATTCCAATAAAAAGTTACTCAAAATAGCATCTTCTTGCATGTATATGTACTCATCAAAATGTTTTTGGCATAGCTGTATTTTCAATATGTCAATATAGCGTTCCATAATTTCTTAAATCTTATTTTCTTTGTTATTGTTTTTCTTTCTCTCCCACATTCTATCTCATATAACTTTTCATTTCTTTATTCATCTAGCCACTCAAAGCCTAGCATCCCACCGCAGTGCAATCCAAAGTGCATTCTCCCATCTAAAGCCTAATGCAATCATGGAGATAACACATCCCGAGTGCATACCCATGCCATCAGCCTTTCATAAGGACTCACACACATTTGACTCTTTATTTCCCTCTTATTTATAGGATTTTAAGACGGTTTTTAAATCTAAATCAAGTTTACATTTAGAGTTAAGCTATCCAAGAAAACAAATAAGCGATGAAACACAAGTTTGATTAATTTCATTCTAAAAATAAAATAAAATGTTTTGATACTAAAAACCTCTAATTTTAAATCAATGCAAATCTTAATAAACTATCAAATTAAAATTCTAACAATCTACTGGCAACATTGCACTATGTCCATCGGGACAAACTACGTATTTCTATGCAATAGTAGTATTTTACATATACACCATGCTTCATTTTTTTTTTTTCACTTTCCTCTTAAGCTTTCCATATAAAATATCCCTCCTTAAATGTATTTGTGCTTCTAGAGTTAAAACGAACATAAAAGTCTGTCACCATTTATATTTATTAGAATTTCTTGCAGCACACAAGATTGATGATTATGACATACATATTAAACTTCATACTTTAAAAAATGATTTTTTTTTATTTATTGAAGAACCCTTGACAAATTAGGATTTTTTTTGCCATACGCCTTTTCAGTAATTTTCCCTCTAATATTTTGTCTATCCTCATCAAAAGACTTCTAAAAACTTTAATGCATATTTGTTTCTTGAAGAATTAAGATCAACCTTTTTTATTACATTATAAAACCCACAATCTCATCTGAAAATAAATGTGGTCGGGTTCTCTGCAAGTTGGAGTATAGTAACCACAGCATATTCTCAAATTTCAGAGAACAAAAATATCCTCCCCAAGTAAAATATCATATTTATCATCTTCACACCTATGAGAAAAGTCTAGAAATCCATTGGTAGAAGGAACTTGTGGAACGAGAAACTTCACCGAAACTATTGTTAATTCAATATAGTAACAAAAACACAGTAGTCAAGCAATACATCTGTTCGTCACTGCGAGTTCAGTATCGGAATGGAGCAAAAAGCACGCACAGACTCATGTTCTTTGTTCATCACAATGCAACACTGGCAATATATCATTCACTCCTCATATCAGTTATCTCCATCGAAGAAAAAATAGTTTTTGGAGGGATTAAACTTTTCCCGGACCACCATTGTTCATAACAAGCAAAGTGTGCTTCAGTCCCATTCCTGATCTCTAACCATCCTCATTGCAGAATTCCATTATCAAATTTCAAACTCCAAATCAAAATAAGCACTGAAAATTTTCTACAAGCAACCGCAAGAAATTCCAACCTTTACAACAAGTAATTAGCGCCTGAAGCGATCAATCAAGATGAACATAGCCTTCCCATGTAACAATAGAAAATTCGACTTTCTACATCCATAGCTGCACGCCTTCCCTCACAAGCAACAACTAACCATTGAGATCTTTCCACGTAAAATGGAAATCCCAACATTAAAAAAACAGAAGACTAATCATCCAGATCTTATAGAAGAAAGCAATATCACAAGTTAAAACAAAACCACAAATCAACGAAAGACATTAGAAATTTCACTTAAGCGAAAAGATCAAACACTGACCGTGAATGCGCTACTTCTTATCTTCGCCTCTCCGAAGGGACTGCCAGAACACAGGCCAATTCCTTCTCGCCTCATTCCATCCGAGTACAGATCCCTCACGAAGCGGATCCCAGCTCGCAGACACGATCCCATAGCTGACGCCAAGAAGAGAGGCCCCAAAAAAGAAAAAGGAGACGAGGAGGGGTATCCAGTTGGGCACATCTAACTTCACCGCCACCTTCAGATAGTAGAAAAATGGGAAAAAAAGAAGTCCGATGCCCAACGGAATGCCCACCGACAACCCCATCCGCTGCATCATTCGATTCGTCACTACCTCAGGGATGGTCCCAGCGTCATCGTCTCTCTCTTCCTCATCTTCATCATCTTCTTCTTCATCATCGATTTGGCCCAATCTCTTCTTTTGCTTTCTATTCTTGGATTTTTGGGAGGAGATAGTGGAGCCGAATCCCCTCGGGGTCTTCCGAGCAGCAGTGGGAGAGAGGATTAGGGTTTTAGTGCGAGACGAGGATGAAAAGGAAGATGGGAATTTGATGCGGGGAAAAGGAGCGGGAAGCAGGAAATGGAGTACGGATCCCATAGTTGGCTTATGTGATGAGGCGCTGAGGATGGCATGTGGGCTTATCGCCATGGAGTTCCAGTTCGATATGGCAGTGGCAACCCGACTACTTGAGAAATGAAGGAGCGGGATTGCATTGGGCCAAGTAAAATGGGCCATGGATAAAATATTGGGCCATAGGCAGAACGCTGGCTTGAATTGATGGTGTAAGCGAGTCAACCACTCTTCCGCTAGATACATTTCGCTTCATAAATGATTTGCGAGCCGAATTTAATAAGCTAATATATCAAATTTGAGCTAGTCCAGACTAAACTCATTAGCTTGTGAGTTGATTCGTTTCAAAAATATTAATATAAAATATACTTAAATAGATTAGAATTCAAGATTTTAAATATTGTTAAAAATATTTAAAATTATACCACAATTTCTTATATTAAGTAATTCTTTATTATTTTTCTTATAATTTCAAATTTTTATCATTTTATTATAATAATTAGTTAAGCTATAATCATTTTCTATCTTTCATAAAGAGCTTGATTGGGTGAACTGGAAATCCAAGTTAGTGCTGCTGATTTAACTCGAGATAGACTAGAAAAAATTAATGAAATTTTCAATTAAAAGTTTTCTTATAATTATTTATTTTTCTATCAGCATATATAGCCATAAAGATATAATAACAGAATTATTAAGAAAAAAAACTAGTGGTTATAATAATTTTAATTCGTTATTTTGTAAAAGAAAAATCTTTATATTATTTTGATATATATATCATAAAATATTTATTTTTTAGAATTGCATGATAACATCTTGATTGCCTAATTTGTCTTCATTGCAAGAATTATCCAATCTATGATAAATTTAATCAATCTATTCAAAATATATTTAGACGTCATAAAAATTGATCTTTATTGGATAGAAATCTCGATACAAATATGAATCAAAACTTTCAAATTAAGTTCGGGATCATCAAACTCTAATTTCAATAAACTTATAGTCAAATTAAACATCTCAAGTAAATGAACCCGATGATACCAAATTAAGTTTGAGCCCATATCAAAGAATCAAAGCATACTTGGAAGTTGGAAGCTTCATAGCATCAACTACATAAGGGGAGGAGGATTAAGAGAAGAGCTATGAGACTCGAAGAATCCAATAGTTCCACCTCAATACCACTACCGACGATTTTGGGCCTCCTGGCCACTATTGATGAATCTCCTCCAAACCATTGTCTTCGAATCTCCATATGATAGCCATTGACAAGCCTTACTGTAAGCATTGTCGCTCGGCAACTACAATCCTTTCGAACTCTATTGCCTACCGACTACGGTCTCTTCGACCACCATTGCTCGACTACGATTCTTCCCACTACGGTCACCCCGCCGACTACAATCTCTTTGACCATCATCTTACGACTACGATTCTTATAACCTTTGTAGTCGACAACGGCCCGCCGACAACGGTCTCTCCGACCACGGTCGTCTGACTACGATTCTTCGGACCACCATCTCCCACCGACTACAGTCCTTACAACCTCCGTCACTCACCAAGTATGATCTCTCTGACCAACTGTCGCTCAGCTACAGTCCTTTCAACATTCATCTCTCTTTAACTATGCTCCCACCAACCAACTTCACCCGACTATGGTCCTTCCAACCTCCATCACCTACTGATTACGATCCTTTTGACCATCATCATTTGATTACAACCCTTCCAACCAAACAAGTAGAACAACACTCTCTTAAGAACAACTATCATATCATTCTCCAACTATATAATATGTTATATACAATATATATTTGTTTCATGGAGCCAACTCCCTCTCTTGAAGAAGGGTATTGACACCGCTCCGACTCCACGAAGCAGGACAAAAGGCCTCCGGCGATCACCACCCGGCGTCTGCTACGTCACCTTGTTTCACCACCTGAAGAATTCAGGATGCAGAGAACAGGGTAATCGTAAAACAGGAACAAAACACAAGAACATTAGTTCTGTATTCAAATTCTCATCAAAAAAACGTCCTATTACAGGTAGCCGTTAGAATATATATACACAGGAAGAAAACAAAGCTATGGCTACACATTATTAGAATAAGCGGCTACACAGACAATGTCCCTAACTCCGGCTCGCCTGTAGCTCCGGCGTCATTCACCCGGGGTGGGAAAGAACTCCTCTATGTCATAATGAGGAGTTAAATCAGCAACGTTGAAGACTGCCGAGACATTGTAATCTCCTGGAAGATCTATTTCGTAAGCATTATCATTTATCCTTTTAGTGATTCTAAAAGGTCCGTCTGCCTTAGGCTTAAGTTTTCCAAAAGAACCGGGTGGAAAACGTTCCTTTCTCAATTTTATCCATACCTTATCTCCCACTTGAAACTGCTGAAGCTTTCGGTGTTTGTTAGCCTGTTTCTGGTACTTGGTATTCTGTTTCACAATGTGTTCGCGCACCTGTTGGTGTAGTTTCTTAATTTCTTTGCTTCGTTGCTCCCCTTCTTTACTAACGGCGGTAAGGGTTGCAGACGGCATTAAATCAAGGGGTGTAAGCGGATTGGTACCGTAGACGATTTCGAATGGAATATGCCCTGTCGTCTGGTTTGTAGAACGGTTGAACGCGAATTCTACCTGGGCTAGGATAAGATCCCACTGCTTGATATGTTTTCCGATAAAGCATCTGAGTAAGTTGCCCAAGCTCCGATTAATGGTTTCTGTCTGGCCATCTGTTTGAGGATGAGCCGTTGAGCTGTATTGTAGTCGAGTGCACAGCTTGCTCCATAACGTCCGCCAGAAGTGGCTAAGGAACTTGACATCTCGGTCGGACGTAATTGTCTTCGGAATCCCGTGAAGTCGCACGACTTCTTTGAAATACAGATCAGCGATGTGCGTGGCGTCCATGGTTTTGTTGCAGGCAACGAAATGAGCCATTTTTGAAAATCTGTCTACAATTACCATGACAGAATCTTTATTTCGCTGAGTTCGCGGCAAGCCCAGAATGAAGTCCATACTTACGTCTTCCCAAGGGCCGACTGGAACAGGAAGAGGGGAGTATAATCCGGCATTGGTGAGCGACGTTTTGGCTCTTTTGCAGACCTGACAACTTTGAACATAGCGAAGCACATCTCTTTGCATAGAGGGCCAATGGAACCGTTCTTTCAGTAATGTCAGTGTTTTGTCGCGGCCAAAATGACCAGACATGCCTCCGTCGTGGCATTCAGCCACCAAAGCAAGCCTTACAGAGCAATTAGGAATACAAATTCTTGTACCAAGGAAGAGGTACCCTTCTTTACGATGAAACAACTTATGCGGGCTATCCTGGCAAAGCACCCATACTTCTTTGAAGTCTGTATCAGTGGCATAAAGATCTCTTATGGTCTCAAATCCCGTCAGTCTTGTGTGCAACGCTTGGAGCAGAATGTAGCGGCGACTAAGGGCGTCCGCCACCTGATTTAGTGTACCCGACTTATGTTGCAGCACAAATTGAAAAGCGGCTAAGAATTCCGACCAGCTGGCATGTCTTCCTTTTAATTTCTTCTGACTCTCTATGAACTTCAAGGCCGCATGATCCGTGAACAGCACAAATTCCTTAGGTAGAAGATAATGACTCCAATGGTGTAGAGCCCGGACAATGGCATAAAACTCCTTATCATACGTCGAGTATCTCTGTCGAGTCTCATTGAGCTTTTCGCTAAAATAAGCTACGGGTCGTCCTTCTTGACTCAATACCGCTCCCACTCCCACATTGGAAGCATCGCAGTCGACCTGGAATATTTTGCTGAAATCAGGGAGGCGTAGGACCGGAGCAGAGGTCATGTTCTTCTTTAGTTCGTCGAAGCTAAGTTGTGCTGCAGCTGTCCAGTGAGAAGAATCTTCTTTTAGTAATTCAGTAAGCAGCGCTGCAATTGTGCTGAAGTTGGCAATGAATCTGCGGTAGAACGAAGCTAGCCCATGAAATCTTCGGACATCCGTGAACGAGCAGGGATTGGGCCAGCTGAGGATTGCTTCGACCTTGTCCGAATCCACTTCGACACCTTCAGCTGAAACAATGAATCCCAAAAACCGGATTCTTTGATCCAGGAACTGACATTTTTTTTTATGACAGTATAACTTCTGCTCTTTAAGAATTTGAAAGACATGTCTTAGATGCTGTAAATGTGACTGCACGTCGGGGCTATATACCAGAATATCGTCAAAGTAGACGATTACGAACTTGCTCAAGAATGGTTGGAAGATCTGATTCATGAGGCGCATGAAAGTGCTGGGGGCATTTGATAGCCCGAATGACATTACTAACCATTCATAGAGTCCGTCCCGCACCTTAAAGGCGGTCTTCCACTCATCGCCTTCACGGACTCGTATTTGATGGTATCCGCTCCGCAAGTCAATTTTTGAGAAGATGGTTGCACCTTGTAGCTGGTCGAATAGATCATCTATGCGCGGAATGGGAAATCGGTATCTCACCGTAATCTTGTTGATCGCCCTGCTATCTATGCACATCCGGTATGATCCATCCTTCTTTGGTACCAACAATGCCGGCACCGCACACGGACTGACACTCGGACGAATGTATCCCCTGTTGAGTAATTCTTCTATCTGTCTCTGTAATTCTTGATGTTCATCAGGTCTTAGCCGATAGGGTGGCCGGTTCGGCAACGTCGCCCCTGGAGTCAGCTCGATAGCATGCTGGATTTCCCGCAGGGGAGGTAGTCCAGCAGGTAATTCCTCCGTCCAAACCTCGCTGTACTCGTGTAGGAGCGGCTGAATCTCCTCTGGCACGGCGGCTGTTTTCTTCTCCGCCTCTTTGACCAGTATCAGATATCCCCCATCAGCTTGTTGAATAGCTCTTAGACATTCAGTCTTGCTGACCAAGAGCTGGCCAGCCGTGCCTTCATCACAAGTTGATGGACAAGGTATGAGTACAAACGTCTCCTGTCCTTGGACTAATGTATAGGTATTAGCTAACCCATCGTGCACCGTTTTCTTGTCGAATTGCCAAGGTCTGCCTAATAGTAGATGACACGCATCCATGGGCAGAACATCACACCAAACTTGGTCTTTGAATTTGCCAATAGAGAAATGGACCAAGCAACGCTTGGTCACCTCGACCTCGTTTCCACGCTGAATCCACGACAATTTGTATGGTTGGGGGTGATTTTCGGTAGGAATCTGCAGTTTGTCCACCAATGTACGAGAAGCAATGTTCTCGCAGCTACCACTATCAACAATGATTTGGCAAACACGATCTTGAATAGTTCCTCTGGTCCTGAACAGACTATGTCGTTGTTCTTGCTTCTCCTTCTGACTACTAAGCAATCGCCTCAAGATAAGAAGATTTCCTTCATCCGCACTGATGATGGTAGGCTTGGTCCGTGATGGAGAAGTTAGCAACTCCTCACGTTGGATTTCATCCTCCTGTTCGGCCTCTTCTTCCAACACAGTAATAACCCTTCTAGTAGGACAACTAGATGCAATGTGACCAAAACCTTGGCACTTGAAGCACTTCCGCGCCGGCGCACTGCTTGTGCCTCCAGAAGAAAAAGATCCTGGGCGACCCGGTGATCTTTCTTGAGAAGGTACTAATTTTTCTTGTGACGTGGATGCTACTCCTCTTATACCATGAGAAGCTTTGTCTCCAGCTAGCTCCTTGAATTTGAACTGTGTTCCCTTAGAAGTTTTCTGTTGTCTTTCAACTTTAAGGGCGAGAGTGATCACATCCTGAAGAGTCCAATATGGCTGTAGCTGAACCACATTGGCAATAGCGGGTTGTAGGCCTTCCAAGAATCTGGCTATAGTATTTTCTACCGGCTCAGACAAATCACATTTCAGAGCAAGCTGCTCGAATTCCGCCACGTATTCTTCCACGGAGAACTGATGCTGTTGCAGGCGGTGGAGTTTTAAAAACAAATCTTGACGATAATAATCGCTAAGATATTTGCGTTGTAACTCTTTCTTCATCTTTTCCCAACTAGTGATCTTGCTTTTCCCTTCCCTAGCCCGATTTCTTTTCAGATTTTCCCACTAGAGGGAAGCACTTTTCTTTAATTTGATTGCTACCAATTTAACGATCCGCTCGGCAGCTACTTCCTTGAATTCAAGAACTCGTTCCACCGTATGTAGCCAATCTACGAATTCATCAGGATCCATTCGGCCTTCAAACGTGGGAAGATCAATTTTAATCCCGCTGTCATCTCGAGCGAGTGAGCGTTCTTGCCGCTGTCTTCTTTTGATTACAACCCTTCCAACCAAACAAGTAGAACAACACTCTCTTAAGAACAACTATCATATCATTCTCCTACTATATAATATGTTATATACAATATATATTTGTTTCATGGAGCCAACTCCCTCTCTTGAAGAAGGGTATTATTTGCAATCAGAATCATTTCAATTGGGCCAAGTCCCAAGATTTTTCTCTATTTTTAGGGATTTTCATATAAAAATTTTGGTGTCTATTCTGATCGGTCCACCTTTCTCTCATATCTATCTATGTGTTGGATCTTTGTACAAAACTCGGACACTAAACTTTATATATCTCTAACGCCATAGATTCCACAGGACCCAACAATGCTAACAGTTATTTATACTTTTATGTGTTACTAATTGATGAATTTCCTGGTTAACTAAGAGAGCTGGCGGGACACCTTACCATTCCTAACAAACTTTATGCTTTCCACTACTTGAGTAGCTATTTTCTGTTATCGCACTATACAAAATTTTTAGAGAATTTTCACAGAGATTGTAATAGCTGGGTGAAGAAAATACATATAGAAGAATAGGAGAACGGTCACAGTAGTTGTCTTTTTTTTTTACAAAAGTATTATACACAGAATACGATAGTATTCTTCTTGCCCTGTTCTCTGTTTCTGATTGCTTGCGTTATTCTTCCAGGTACCGGGGCGATCCTGCCTAAGGACAACACTAATTTTGTTCGCTGGATTATCTAATCTTACGTTTAAGTTATCGTTTCCTTGATAGTTAATAGCTATGGGTGGTGAACCTGACAACTTTTATTTAAATCTATTTTCCTCTTGCATTTTGTAATTAGAGATAGTAAAAATAATATTGGCAGAGCCCCCATTTCTCTCCATGAATATAAGCACCATGTTGCCAAACCACAAAAATTTAAGTGTAATAAGAATTAAGAATCTCTACCCCTGCCTGACATCTTAGCTCTTATTATTATAAGTGTAAGAATTGGGTGCATTAACTTATTAATTTATAATAATCATGATTAAATTTGTCCAATCACTGCTTATTATAATTAATAATTAATTTGCTGTAAAGAATATCAATTCCATCGAGCTTGACTGTTATATTCGACGATGAATATTCATTCATTTCAATTTCAATTGCCATTTTTAATATCTGGTTTTCAAAAGGAAAAATGGAAAATGTTTTCTGTTAATGACCAAAACTTTCTACTCTCGTCTCATGTTTATTTTTACATTTTATTTTTGGACGGGAGGCTGTGTTGTTCTGTACCTGGCACCTGTAGACAAATTTGTCATTTTCGAACACTCTATATACCCGTGACTCCAATACCTTCCATTGGGACAGAGAGCTCCATCCATCTCAATACTCTTAGGGGCTAAGCTTGTCTGATGTCTTGTCTTCTTTCATCCCCGTATTCTACACGTGAGAGAGAGAGAGAGAGAGAGAGAGAGAGGACAGAGCAGGCGAATAATTTTATTTTCCATCTAGCGAACAGAGCAGCCCTCTGTTCTGCTCGTCATCAATAAATATAACTTTTTTTTTTTCTTTCTTTCTTTTAATTTTTGATCCTACGATTCTTAACATTGGCTTTACCTGACTAGATCTGCATGTGATTTTGAAGGCTGTATGTAATCTCTCAAAGTGGAATTAGTCTTCGATCAATAATTTTGATGCCCCGCCCCCGCTGCTGCTTGCCACTAATCTCAATCAGGGCTTGCGATCTTGTGTTGATTTGACTAGCTCTGCTGTACCTTGAGCTGTCCGGTGACATGTGATTTTCTTCTTAGGCCAATTAAATCAAATCCATACAAATCGCATATATATGACTCGAACTCAAAACTTCTTAGTTGATTGTCCAACTTCCCAACCAACATACATCTGATTTTAGGAATGCAATCTATTTCTGATTAATCACCATCAGTAGGAGAAGCCCGAAAATAGATGAAGAATGCGATTGACAATCTGTATTGTAAGTTATCAAATATATTCAAGTCTTCAATATAAATCATGTAATAAAAATTAAAGTCTTAATTATGAGAACACGCACATACATGAGACCTCGGCCATACACGGAAATGAATCAAAGCAGAAAATGAAATGTATTGCTATCTATAATTAAACTCTGAATACAAGCTAGTATATATAGAGACAAGTAGTAACAGTTATGCTTGCGGTACAATATAATTATCTATATTCTCTTTTGACTTAGTCATCTTGGTTAACAAATTGAATTATCTTTGAATCAAATATTATTTTTAAAATTTTGGAAATACTTTACGAGTTTTTTTTTTTTTGGACATTTAGATTAATTAAGGTAGACTCATATAAAAAAAAAGTAGACTCACACACACATCACATGCATAAGACTTGAACCCAAGATCTCTTAGGTGATAGCTTATGCTCCTAACCAACATACCAAAATGAGATATGCTATTTGCTTTGCTCGATCTAGTCGGGCAAAGCAACTCAAGGCTACTCACTCAACGCCCATTATATCTCCATTTTTGTTGATGCTAGATGGCACATGCTTTTTATATATATCTTGTTATGAATCCATCCAGACTATTGTTTTTGGGACTTTTTGGATGATCTTTGTGCCTCGTTGTACTTTTTTTACA
>NW_021318864.1:850704-874107 GCF_001605985.2 Dendrobium catenatum
AAACTAAAGAACGACATAAAAGTACGTTATGGATTCTTTGTATCCAAATGCTATATGATTTGAGTAACAAAATTAATTTCGGAAGAAAAAGCTTGACCAAAAGTTCATCAAATTATCAATGAAAGACTTGATCAAGAAATTAATTTCAAAAGAAAAAATAAAAAATAAAAAACTTGATCAAAAGTTCATCAAATTATCAATGAAAATATTAGTCAATGATTCAATATGAAGACTCCTCTAATATCACTTGGTAGAACTAAAAATGAGAACTAGAATTTAAATAAAGAAAATAATATTATCTTATGAACGTTAAAATCTAATCACCAAGATGTATTCTTCGTTCGACATGACTTTAATTTCTTACTGTTTTTTAAAGCAACTTTTAAGAAACAGTAAGAAAGCCGTCACAAATGAAGCCATATATAATGAAAGCAAAATCATACCTTGATATTGAGGAATATGATTTCATGTTATCAATCTTCCAATTCAATACATTGTCCCTTAGAAAATTATTATATGTATAAATGGGTATATCTTATCCATAAGAAGAGGAATATCCTATCAATATGAAGGGGTTATCCTATCCAGATGAGGGAGTGTATCTTATCTGTGTAGATTGAGAGCAATAATCATATATTACAACTACTTTTTTATATTCATAAAAGTTGATATATATAATTAGGTCTCTACACATAATTAACTTATATTTCATTTAATACTCAAAGACCTATAAATTTAATCTTGAACATAATACTTTAAACAAGGGCTAGCTAAAATTTAAGATAGACCATAATACACATTTTATTACATGTGTACACCCACATATTTTATTATTTATTCCAACAATAAAACCTTTGGGATTATTTAAACTTTATTTTAGACAAATTTATATTCAAAATAAGCATCCTAATGAAGCATAAATCAATAACTCCTTAATCCAAATCTAAATAAACATATAACAAGCAAATAAATTGATATGTGATCGAAAAAATTATCTAGATCAGGCAAGAATCTCGATGCAAAATCAAGTTGGAATTTCCCGAAATTAAAATTGGGACCATCCGAACTTTGATTTCAACATTCTTATAGTCGAACTGAGTGTCTCAAAAATACGAACCCAACGACACCAAATTCGACTCAATTCGAGCCCAAATTAATGAATCCAAATCACATACCCGAAGCGATGTTGGAAGGTTCGAACCACAATTTGGGTTATTAAACGATTTTCAAACATGACTTGTTTATAATTGAATCGAGCGGCTCGACGAGAAGAATCCAACGAGCCCAAGATCGCCGAATTCTGACATCTATAAGGCATTCAAATGTCCATCAACATCGGCCGTCCATCCAACCTCTCCCTATTTGCCCTTGATTTTTCTCCTATTTACAGACCATACCACTCCAAAAATCTATAAATAGACTCCTCATTTATCTTGAAAGGGGATCCTGAGCAAGAAGAGAAGAAAGAAGAGAAGGAAGAAGCTCCTCCTCAACCACCACCTGAGCTTCGCCAGACTACCTGTGAAATCCTTAAACTTTAAACTTATTGTTGGAAAAAAAAAAATTTGTGCAGCTAGTACGTACAAACCGTCTGTACAAATTGAAGAAAGTTTTGAATATCTGTATGTTTAGTTTGTACGAACTGTCTGTACGAACTGAGTAAAGTGCAGGTTCGTTTGTACGAACCGTAAGTTCGTCTGAACGAACTGAACAAAAATTTTTGCCCGAGCTCATTGTCTTAGGATGAAAATTAATTATCGTATGTACGATCAGTATACAGAGGAGATCGTCCCGAGACGAACGAAAAACATCGTCTGGACGATCGTAAATATATTTTTAAGCCCGATTTGTTTCATTTTGAAGAGAGAAAACGAAGAAAAGAGGAAGAAATCCACGTTTTAGGTGTCTTCGGTCCATTTTCGTTCGACGACGTAGTTAGGAAAGTTGCTCAACTCGAGATAAGGCACAATATGCCTTTCTCAATTTTTAGAAATGTAAGTTTTGACGAATATTCCGATTAAAGTTTTATTTTTGTTAGTAAAAAACGGGTATATCTTTGCACCGGTAAAATTTTTATCGCGTAACTTTTGGTATGTTGTAGAAATGATGATTTTGCACATTTTAATATTTTATGGTAATTTTTCACCAGGTATTTTGAAATCTGCGAGGTTTTTATCGAATAGAAAATTATCTGTAAGCCAAAAAAAGTTGATTCAGTATAATAAAAGTTTTGAAATGTTATTTTATACAATCTTTGGTAATTTTATAATTTTCTAAAATTATGCATTTTTGATTGATTGGCTTTCTATTATCTGCCGCTATACAAAAAAGGTGAAATTTTGATATGTGCTAAATTACTTCGTATTTGTTATGATGTGATGTTTTATGTGTGATTTGAATGATATCAAAAGGGAGTTATAAGGGGCCGAAATCGTTTGAGATTCTATTTGTGTCAGGAAAGGGAGACATGAGGGGCCAAAATCCTTTGAGATTTTGTCTGGGTCCGGGAATATGAAAATGAAATCTGATCTGATAATTCTGTATATTTGATATATTCTTGTGCTATAAGCACAAAAGAGAGGCATAAGGGGCTAGATTCCTTTGAGATTATGTCTGTATCAGGGCAATTCAGAAGGGAGGCATAAAGGGTCATAATACTTTGAGATTCTATCTGTGTTAGGAAAAATTTGATCTGAAATGTTATTTGTATGATTTTGTGATACGAATTTTATTAAGTTCTTTTGTATCAGTTAATTGATTCCGTATGATTATCTATTCTGTGTGATTATCTGAATTCAGTCTGATTGTTTGATTTTCTATACGATTATCTGAATTATGTGTGTTTATATGGATATCTGATGAATATCTAAATTCTGTACGGCTATTTGTTATTTAAATTTATGATGAATATTCTATACGGTTGTTTGAATAAACTTTTTTTTTAAAGCTTTTGTGAAGCATTTTGAATGAGAGAATATGGGAATTTTGATCGGCTATTGTGATCTTGTTGAGTTGTTAGCTCACTATGGTTATCTTCATGGTTTTCAGGTTATGGGAAAGTGATTGAAGTTTTGGACTAGTCGTTCAGGATTTGATTTGAAGTCATAAGTATTTTCACACTTTTGATTTTTGTACAGTCATGGCTATTTTTCTGTTATGCTCTATATTTCTGTCAGTAGTATGTGCTGTAATATATATAATTAGTTTGATGAATGAAAAAAAGAAGAAAAATTATGGATGATTTTCTATATGTTTGGATGCATGTAGACGCTATGTAGTTCTGTATTCCTTTATGTATTGGAAGAAAGTCTGAAAATAAATTTCAAAATTAGATCCTGGGGTTGTTCGTTGCAACTTAACGCGATGGGATCCGTCCCGGTCGGGTTGGGTTGTGACACTACCATTGGAGGCCCTCACCTCCGTAGGACCACCGCTTAACATCGTTGTTCCGCCGAACCACCACTTGAGCCCCTGAGCTCCGCCGGACCACCACTTGAGGCCTTGAGCTTCGCCGGACTACCGCTTGAAGCCCTCACCTCCGCCGTACCATTGCCTGACATCGTTACTCCGCTGGACCACTACTTGAGGCCCTCACCTCCGTCGAACCATCGTCTGACATCGTTAATCCACCGAACCACCACTTGAAGCCCTCACATCTGCTGGACGTACCACTGCCTGATGTCGTTGCTCCGCTAGACCACCGCTTGAGGCCCTCACCTTCATCGGACCACCGCTTGACGTTGTTGCTCTGCCATACCACCACTTGAGTCCCTGAGCTCCGCTAGACCACCATCTGAGGCCCTCACCTCCAACGGACCACCTCCTGACGTCTTCGCTCTGCCATATCACCACTTGAAACCCTGAGCTCCGTCGGGCCACCACTTGAGGTCCTCACCTCCACCGGACCACTACCTGACGTCGTTGCTCTGCCAGACCATCGCTTGAGGCCATTACCTTTGCCGGACCACCGCCTGATGTCGTTGCTCCGTCGGATCACCACTTAAGGCCCTGAGCTCCACCGAACCACCGCATGACGTCGTTGCTCTATCGGACCACCACTTGAGGCCTTAGTTTATGCTAGACCACCATTTGAGGCACGAACTTCTATCGAACCATCTCCTGAGGTCTATACTTCTGTCGGACCACCACATAAGACCCGAACTTCTGCTAGGCCACCACCTGACGCCCATAGTTATACCGAAGTACCACCCTATAATTATGATCTTTCAGACCTCTGTCTCCTACCTACTACGGTCCTTCCAACCTCCATCACCTACTATGGTCCTTCCGACCTCCATCACCAAATAATGATCTTTCCGACCTCTATCCTATCGACTATGGTCATGCCAACTAAACAAACATGTCTATATTGTAACTCCAATCATGTAATGCGCTCTATATGAAGTACATTTCTACTATCAAGCCAAGGCCTTCTCCCAGGGAAGGGACTCATTTGTAATCGACTGCAAATACTAGTGGATTCATTCAAACTGGGCCATGCCCCATAATTTTCCCCCCTTTTCAGGGGTTTCCAGTAAAAACTCTGGTGTCTCTTATGAACGCAACACCCTCTCTCTCTTATCTGATTGCATGCTGGATCTTTGTGTAATGCTAAGACATTAAATTTTATATTTCTCTACCGCCGCGAATACTCCAGGACACAACACAAATATATAATTGAAGGCTACATAAGACCACTTGAGGAGCTTAATAACTTCTACATCTAATATGCTTATACTCAAAATGAGTATTTTAGTAAGACAAATTTGAAGAGTTTGAGATCTCTCAATTTTAATATTGTTAAGAGATACTAATACTTTATTTGGACGACTTTCTTACTGCTTCTTAAAGCAGTAAGAAAGCGGTCATAAACAAAAATGCATTGAATGATAAAGGGGAATTATCACAGACTGGCGACTTATAGAATGTCTTTATTTCTGACATAAATGTTGAAATGCCACAATTAGAAAATCTTTAAAACTTTAGAAAAAAAAAACATGTTCGCAACAAGGGCTTCTATTACATATTTTATTGGTAAGGGCTATTTACAATAGGAAGTGTCGTCATAAAATAATGGGCCAAATCAGTGTGTCACAAACTTTGTGCAAACCTTGAGGACTCAGAAATTATATGCTACAACTGCTTCATTATCACAAAAATTTGGTCACAATGATCTTCAACAATTACTGAAACTGGAGCTCCAAGTGTTCGTGCATAATTATTCTAAGTGGACACCGGAAGGGAGAACCGTCCGGTTACGCTTGGTGCCGAGCGCGGTACATTTTGGGGTGACGTGACGCATTTTTATTAGTATACGGGCGATATTCGAACTCCGCACAAAATAATAAATCCCACTTAAGAGTGTCCAACTAGCTTTTCAAACTTTAAAAAATATTGTAGCCCTATTTTTCATAATATTACATGTCAACCTTACAAGAAAAAAATACATTTTATAAGTCATTTTAATCAAAGCTGGATCATAACATGAACAATTATTTTTTCCGCTAGTAATTTAATTAGGGAATGCAACCTTTGATCGTAACCTTTTATTATATATAACTCGAGGAGGTACATTTTGTTAACCTGAGATGCTGTGAAGCTAACAGGCAAAGCCATGAACAGAGAAAAACGAAAAGAAATTTTATTGAATGAAAAAATGAATACAGAATACAAACAACCCGATTCCTATATATAGACTAAACTCTTAAATCTTTCACCAATTACAATTGTCCACGTGTACAACACTTAGACTTGTACTTTCTTGTTTTTAGACGGTTCTATTAATTTATCTTCTAATACCCTCCTGCAAGCTGATGTTCCGAAGGTAAGAAGCTTGTTAGCAAGAAGCTTGAACCGTGAGATAGAGAGAGATTTGGTGAAAAAATCTGCAAGTTGATCTTTGGACGAAATATGATGCACTTGGATGCTCTGATTCTTGATACAATCCCGAATGAAATGACAATCCACTTCAATATGCTTCGTACGGGCATGGTAAACTGGATTGTTGGCTAAGGCAATTGCCGAAGTATTGTCACAATATAAAGTAGTTGGTGTGGATTGAGCGAAGTTCAACTCTTGAAGAAGCCGGCGGAGCCAAATTATTTCAGTAGTAACCGCAGCAATAGCACGATATTCCGCTTCAGTAGAGGAACGTGCTATGGTAGATTGTTTCTTGACACTCCACGATATGAGTGTATCTCCTAGGAAATTACAATACCCGGTGGTAGATTTGCGATCATGATGATCACCGGCCCAATCGGAGTCGGCATACGACCGGAGCGTCATGGAGGATCCTGTAATAGGTAAACCATAATGAATAGTTCCACGTAGATAGCGTAAGATCCTTTTTAAAGCATCAAAGTGCTGGTCCGTAGGCTTGTGCATGTGTTGACAAGCCTTATTGACTGCATATGTGATATCGGGGCGTGTAAGGGTTAAATACTGTAATGCGCCAACTAGTTGGCGATACAGCGTTGGATTGGTGAACTCAGACGAGTCAGATGAGCAAACTGCTTTGACGGAGGTGGGTGTAGCCACATCTTTGCAGTTCTGCATAC
Source organism: Dendrobium catenatum (assembly GCF_001605985.2). NCBI lineage: Eukaryota > Viridiplantae > Streptophyta > Magnoliopsida > Asparagales > Orchidaceae > Dendrobium > Dendrobium catenatum. The sequence goes on from NW_021318864.1 coordinate 857,262, forward strand.
CAGCCCGCCGAAGAATGTCTTCCGCATATTGTTTTTGGTGAAGCAGCATACCGGTTTCTGTTGATTCCGCTGTTATGCCCAGAAACTGGTGTAGAGTTCCCAGATTTCTCATTTGAAATCGTTGATGAAGTTTGGAGAGTAATTGGGATACAAACAAAGCATTATTACCAGTTAGAAGAATATCATCAACATAAATTAAAATGTAAATTGTAATTTTATTTTTGTTATAGATTAGTAACGAAGGATCGGAGTGACTAGTAGTAAACTCACATTGATGTAAAAAACCGGTAAGCGTTTCGAACCATTGACGCGGAGCTTGTTTAAGGCCGTACAAAGCTTTGTTTAATTTGCAAACATGAGTAGGATGATCTGCATCAAGGAAACCTGGTGGTTGCTTCATGTAGACGATATCAGTAAGAGGACCATGCAAGAAAGCATTTGAAACATCTAATTGATGAATAGGCCATTTTTGATGCAAAGCTAAAACAATTAAAACACGAACAGTAGGAATTTTGGCTACCGGGCTGAAAGTATCAGTATAATTAATACCGAATTCTTGATTATACCCTAAGGCGACAAGACGAGCCTTATATCGAGATACGGTTCCAGAAGAGGTGCGTTTCGTGCGGTATATCCATTTGCATCCAAGAATGTGTTGATCCGGTTGTGGTGGAACTAAGTCCCAAGTTCCTTGGAGTTGCAATGCCTGAAACTCTTGTGACATAGCTTTGCGCCAATGCTCCTCTTTGCTTGCTTGAGTAAATGAAGTTGGATCAGTATCTGTCAATTGATGTGTAAGATCAAAAACAACTTTCGGTTTAAGATGTCCAGTTTGATTCCGTGTGCGCATGGGATGAGATGACTTCGAAGAAGGCATAGCAGTAATCGGTGCATTTTGTTGAGGGTTGACAGAGACTGGATTATGCTGCATAATTGAGTTCTGATGGGTATTAGCAGAAGATGCCACGGTCTGGAGAGGTTGAGAAGTATGGGAAGTAAAATGATTTTGATTTGGAGACAGAGTAGAGATTGGGACAAGTAATAAGGGAGGAAGATTCACATTGGGATTCATAACAGATGTGTTAGAAGCAGTAGATGAGGTTTTAAAAGGAAAAACGTTTTCTGTAAAAATAACATGTCGAGAAGTGAATACCCGACCAGTAGAGGGATCAAGACACCTATAACCTTTTTGTTGAGACGCATACCCGATGAAAACGCAAGGTATAGAAATTGGAGATAGTTTCGATTTAGAATAAGGTCGCAACCAAGGGTGACACAGACAACCAAAAATTTTAAAGTGTGCAAAAGAGGGTTGTTTCTTGTATAATTTTTCAAACGGAGTCATGTTTTGAAGAGTACTAGTTGGCAAGCGATTTATTATATAAATAGCCGTATGTAATGCTTCAACCCATAATTTAGAAGGAGCATTGCAGTGAATTAAAAGACTCCGAAGTGTTTCAAGAATATGTCTATTTTTACGTTCAGCAACCCCATTTTGAGCAGGCGTATAAGGACAAGTATACTGATGATTAATACCCAAAGATTGACAAAAAGACTGAAAAGAACGATTTAAATATTCTCCACCACCATCGGTACGAATAGTTTTTAAAGTTGTAGAAAATTGACAATTAACCATTTTTGAAAATAGAATGAACTTGCTAGTAACCTCAGATTTTTGTATTAAAGGAAAAACCCAACAAAACTTAGTAAAATCATCAATAAAAGAAACAAAATAGCGAAAACCTTGAGATGAAATTGTAGGACAAGGTCCCCAGACATCAGAATGAACCAATTCAAAGGGACTAGTAGTAGTAGAAACAGATAACGAAAATGGTAATTGACGACTTTTAGCCATACGACAAGTATTGCAAGAATTAAAAGTGTCTACAGTACACGAATTTAAAGAAAAAGCAGAAGACAAATGTTTCAGTGTCGATCCTGAAGTGTGCCCAAGCCGCAAATGCCAAAGATCTGGTATGGTGTTGATGGACAGCAATGCTAGATTTGAATCTTTGTGGTTTGGGCGGACCGAATACAACCCTTTATGACACGGGCCTTGAAGAAGAACACGACCTGTCTTGAGATCCTTTATTTGATAGCCATGAGATGTAAAACACACAATGCAGTTATTGTCGCGAGTAAGTTGATAAACAGATAAAAGATTAAAAGAAAGATTTGGCACATGATTTATTTGATTTAGAACGAGGTTACCTGATGGTGTTGGTAAAATACCGTTACCGGTATGTTGAATTGGAAGTTGGCGGCCATCACCGATCATGATTTGAGAAGTGCCGTCATAGGAGTCAGCAGAAGTCAAATTTGATTGATCCGCGGTTAGATGGGTAGAAGCACCACTATCAAGAAACCATTCAGATGGAATGGAAGCATCATTTGTTCCAATCAAGGCAGTTTGAGCAGAGTTGGCTGTATAGTTTAGATCGCTGCGGTGCCAACATCTAGCAGCCGAGTGACCTGTTTTGAGACAAATCTGACAAGTAACATTACGATAAGGATTTCGATCACCTCGATTATTAGTAGATGCATTTCCACGGCCTCGACGGCCACGATTTGTATTGAAACGTCCTCGGCCACGACCACGTGATGCCGTGAGTGCTGTAGTAGAATCCGTGAGGTGCAAGGATTGTAATTCTTTGGCAGCTTCTTGAAGTATAATTTGTTCTTCAGAACACAGCAAGCTGTATAGATCGTCTAGGCCAATTGGTTGAAGACTTGTACGAATTGCAGTTTTAAACGAATTATAGGATGTCGGGAGGCCATTAAGAGTATGCAGAACCACATCCTCTGGATCAATTTGACTGCCGGCTGCAGCCATTGCATCTACTTTTTCCTTGATGTCTAATAGATACGCGGTCATAGATCGATCTCCTTTGGTGACGTGATGGAGATCGTTTTTCAGTTGAATGATACGAGATCTTGTTGTGGATTGGAGACGAAGAGCAAGAGTGCTCCAGATTTCGGAACAGGAATTGAGGGATAAAACATATGGAAGAATGGTCGGGGTGATTACCGAACACAGTGCTGAAGCAAGATGTTGATCGGTGAGTTGATTTGTGGAATTCGATGGAGGAGTCGACGAGCTGACAGTTTCGGAAATGACTGTTGAGCCGTCCAAAAATCCCATGAAGCCATTTGCGCTAAAGATTTTCACGACCTGAGATCTCCATAACGGATAGTTATCCGCCGTGAGAGAAGAAGTGACCAGATTCTTGATATTACTGATCAAGAACTTGAGTTGAGGAGTTATGACAGTGACAGAGGAAGAATCGGAAGTAGGGTTTCTCATTTGAGAAGAAGCCGATTGATCGGCCATGAACGAAGGAAAAAAAGCAACCACATATTCAGAAATCTAAAAGCAGAATTACCATTGTGATTGATAACATTGATATTTAAAAGCATAGGAACATTCTAAAAGCAGAATTACCATTGCAACCTGAATGTGTTAACCTGAGATGCTGTGAAGCTAACAGGCAAAGCCATGAACAGAGAAAAACGAAAAGAAATTTTATTGAATGAAAAATGAATGCCGAATACAAACAACCCGATTCCTATATATAGACTAAACTCTTAAATCTTTCACCAATTACAATTGTCCACGTGTACAACACTTAGACTTGTACTTTCTTGTTTTTAGACGGTTCTATTAATTTATCTTCTAATAGAATGATATTGATTTTTGTGGTTCTCCTTTCACTTGGAATAGGGCTAACTTGTTCCAATGATTAGATAGAATTTTATTTAACCATGATTGGTTTTCAATTAAAACTCTATTTAAATTAATAATTCATCACATATCATAATATACAATTACCTCTCCATAAGAATGTGCAACATTCTTTCGTTGTACTATTTGCTCTATTCAAACTCTCTATTGTATTGGAAAGTTCGTGAAAAATTTCAACAAATAGTTGTCAATGTCAAACGATTTTTTTTTTTTTAATTTCTATTTTTATTAGAATTTCCTCAAAACTTTTATTTCTATGAATTCTGGAAATATTCCAACTAATTTTTTTGCTGGAAAAAAAATATTTTCTTGTAGTCTTTAGTAAAATCATTTGATCTCTTACGATGTATCGAGATCTGTGCTAACATAAAAAATATATTTGTCATATAAAAAGTCTTATGATTCGAACAATACTTAAATAATCCTGTAGATAAAATCTGAAAGAACGTGGATTACTTAAAGAAATTTGCACTAACTTCCCTTATTAGATAATGAATAGCTTATTAGCTAACTTTTTTTTCTTCGGTCATCGTCTGAATATAATAAGTAAAAATTCTTTTTCTGTTTTCATTTTTCACTATATAAAAATTGCAATGCCGGTAATAAAATATGTTACTCAGACCTCTGCTATATGCTACTATTTGGCTTTTCATGCATGTGGTGAAAGCAGGCGACGTGGAAGCTGCATTGTGAATGTTTAGAAGAAAAGAAAAAAAAAATACTGGTTTAAATAAAAAAAAATTATTTAAGGTTTCTTTTGGGACGCTTTTTTACTACTTCTTAAAGCGACTTTATACTATAAAATATATTAAAAAGTTGTTTAAGAAAGTAAGAAAAAAATAGTCCCAAACGAAGCCTTATGCTTGGTTTAGGACAGTCTTCTTATTGTTTCTTAAAGCTGCTTTCTAGTAAAAATTACTTTAAGAAATAATAAAAATGTCGTCCCAAATGAAGTCTTAGTCAAACAGATAAATTTCATATTTATATAAGATATCAATTTTTCAAAGATCTAAATTTGCAATTGGCAGCTTCTCACCCATCTCATAAATTAAATAAAAGAATTAATTTATTCAAAAGTTCGTCCTGAAAAGCCTAAATCGGTCTCTTTTTTCTCAATTGCTTGCTTCCATTAACGAATAAAAAAAGAAATTATTATTTTTAAGGAATTATTTGCAATATATTAAGCTTTGTTGAAGATTGCTACCCTTTGTTAATTGGTCGATGTAACCCTCATATATAACAATTAATTATCTTTAATTATGCAAATTTGATAATGGGATCTGCTCCAATCATCTGGATGATTAGATACAGGAATTAATCTTCTATCGTTCATTTTAAAATGGCCGATATCATTCACTATATTTTATTCCATTACTCTCCATGGAAATATTTTTATAAAATTGTTATTATATTTTATAGGAATATTAATATTCTTTCTGTTCAGCACGTTCATAAACTGCGAGAACATTAATAAATAATAAAAAAAAAATAATTAAAATAATTTATTAATCTATGAAAGTTCAATAAAATTCAACACAAAAAAATAAAATAATGAGGCCTTTAGTAAGAATAATAATTATTTTAATATTAAAAAAGAGCTATCATTTGATTGAATGAGAATATACTATATATTAATAGATTTATAGCAAACAACACCGATAGATGACCGTCTTTGATTGGTGATCATCAATCTTGCTAGTTGCTCATTATCTGATGAACAAATTTTTATTCTTATTTATTTAACAATCAAATATTTTCAAATTTATGACATTTTTATTAATGTAAATTAAATTATGTTTATCCATCTTATATCTTAGATATATTAGTCTCAAAACATATAGGTAGGATTCGAGCAAAATATATTAAACTTAATATAAATGTGTTTAGGACTCAATTAACTATACATTTATTATTATTTAAAGCGTTTTGAAAGTGTAAAAACTGGAACAACTTAATGCAAAACCCAGAATTTTTTTGCAAGGAGAAAACTGAAAATGATCAAGAGTAAATCATTCTGCTAACCTAAAAGGCTTCTCCTAGTCATCAAATTTCTCATGCCTTTTAGCTTCCTCTATGAAAAGAGAAATTATTCTGTGAGGACACCGGACTGTCCAGAGACAAATCAGAGAATGTCACATCATCTGGTACATAGCGGGTACACAGCTATGATATACAATAAAGAGGTGATGTAGCGCGCTCTAATTCATCTCCACACGGCGTTCGTATCCGAGCAGAATAATTTCACCTAGGAAAAGAGGAGAAAAGTTAGATTAGAAAATTCTTGATGGAGTCTTCATTATATTATGTTTAAAATCACGTGATTTCAAATTTCTAAGTATGTTTAAAATTATAAAATTAATTATTATGAAATATATGACAACATAATACAATATTTTGACATGTAAATTTAATCAACAGAATACATCTCATAAAAAATTAACATGTTTTAAGCTCATTTTAATAAAAAAAATTGATCAATCCATCAATTTAATTAAATGAGAAAAACTCCAACCAAGCGATCAAGTCAAACAAACAATGGGTCACACACGCAAGAAAACGAATGCATGAGGAGTACGAACTGTAAGACTAATCATCTGTTTTTAAACTTAATGACTCTCGTTAATCATTCAAATTTCCTTTAGCTAATCCCTCGTTACATCTAACTAATCTTCTCCCAATTACCGTGTTTGCTTAATTAATCCCTTCGGTCAATTCGGTCAAAAGTTCAGTGGGTTCCACCCAACCGCCATTCTGATACCGCGCCCGCAAGAAAACAAAAGCCTTCCTTCCACCCGGCTGACCACGAACCGGCTAGCGAAAAGGCTCGGCTAGGCCAGGCCGGCAACGGCAAGTCGGCCCGGTTCAGCTGCCGGACCAGGTCAAACTTCACCGGCGCAGCGCTTCTGCTGAGCTGTAGGCCACGAGACGGAAGTCGCTGTCATCGGAAATAGCTAAGTTGCAGCCCGTAAAATACGGGCAGTACAACCGCCCTCTGTCTGCCCGCTGCCATTTTCGGGCAGAGGAAAGTGGGCTCCATGGTTTCTGAACCCACCAATCTCTATGCCGGCGACCACGCCAACTGATGCAATCGCATAGAAGCTTTCATGCGGGTTGTCCCTCGCCTTGCACGTCAACGTCGCGTGTCACATCAAGAGGGAACTTGCGGTATGATTCTCCGTAGTACAGTTTAAGTAGATGAAGAGGCAACATCAAATCGCATCCATGGTCTCCAACCTTTTTTTACATTCTAATTAGTAGAGATTATTATGTGCGAACATCAAATGCAGCTTTAAATTCGGATATCAATCAGAATGAATTAAATTAGTGATACTGAGCCTCAGCACTAAGCGGTATCGAGGTACCGAGAGTTATCGAGCTGAGGGCTTAGATATTCAGACAAGTTCCATTTCCATACAGAATAATTTTTTCCTAAGTAGAGCTGAAGCACAATTCATACATTAAAAAAATCCAAAGTTTATTATAAAAAAAAAGCCCAAAGGGAAACACATAAGAAAATGCCCACTGGACCAGTTCCAAAATAAAAGACCTCTATTGAATTTGAATAAGAAAAAAGGTATTTTAACTTCTTCTGCATTAATTAAAAAAATTTAACATACGGACAGCGTTAGAGCTTACACGATTGGGTTCTCACAACACAGACTATTGAGTTCTAACTACATTGAATTTTCTCGTCATTGTCCTTAGAAAGAAAGGGGAAGTTTTGTAAATGTGATGACAGAGGAAGCTATAGATACTACCGGCATCATAAAAGATTTTGCAGAAATGAAGAACATGTAGGGCGTGAAAGCCACAGAGATGGAACCAAATGTAAGTAGAATTAGAAAGAAGACATCTATCTCCTCAATTTTCCAGCTACTTATGGAACAAGTAATCCATCTCATTGTTCTAGGACTTTAAAAGTTCAAAATTATACAATTTTAGCTAAACTTCCGTTTAATGTGGGGGACTGAACATTTCGGACCTACTGAGGTAAAATTATTTTGTGTGGATACGGAATTAGAACGCATAATGTCATTTTTTTGCTTTGTACCGCAGTTGTGTATTGGGTGACGTGGCGCGTTCTGATTCGCTTCCGAACAGTCTGATGTACTTACTGAGGCAGATTTATGTTATTTTTGAAAAAAAAAATGTACAAAATGTTTATATTACGAGTCATTGCATCACGATGACAATCATAGTTGTATTTAGGCACTTGAGTGATCAAGGCTTCAAAAAGAAAAAAAACTCTCATAAAGAAAAAAATATAAATAATATGTATGAAACCAATTGAATAAGAATAATAAAAAAAGATGTGGTTATAATTTAAGAGAACAAAATAAGCAATACTGATGAATGATATGTTCCCAATTTTCTATATTTCTAATTGTTTGAATCGATCTAAAACAGGCTTCCACTAAAAAATAAGAGTATCTGAATGAATAACTTTTGAACCAGACAAAATTAAACCTTTCCACAGTGGCAATATTGTTAAATAAGATGTTCTTGGCATTAGCTAAGGTGAAGTAATCTTTAAGAAACCAAAGAATTTTATCATTTCCATCCACAATCGAAATATTCTTGATACATGCAAGGCAATTTGAGGGATCAATCAAGGAGGCATGAAGCCTCCAATTGCCATCAAAGATGATTTCATTAAGCAAAGAATTAGGAGGGAGAATAAAGACATGAAAAGCTTGATCACCCATAATATAACAAATGGGCTTAGCATTAATCAAGTGATCAATTAACAAGTAGATTATGTTCTAATTACCAATCGTGAATTTTAAATAATTTTCAATAGACATAACCAAATGAGGAGCTAACGCATGGAGGTCTCCTTATAGTAAATATGAGCTTTTGTAAAACAAATTTAGAATTAAACTACTATTAAAAAAGCTTCACACTTTTCAGCTTGCATGGATCACTAAGATGATAGGGCAGATCGAAACATACCTAAGGCCATTTTTTTCTTTAGGCACATGTTATAATGTTTATTTTATTTTATTTTTTTGTAAGGAAACTATAAATCATCTTTTCTCTTAGAAAGCTAGTATGCTTAATCAGGCATGTTGAGATATCTAAGTGTATTCATTAGTACAAGCAAAGATGAGGCTAGCTAGATTGAATACATTTAGCATTAATGCGAATAAGATTTGGGGGATCAATTAAATATTTATATCTTATTTTTCTTGTTATATAGCAAGGATTAATTTTTCAAGACAGCCTATTATGTATCTGTACCTCTATAAAAAACACTAATGCTACGATATACATTCTAAGATATGGGTAAACTTTGTTGCTTGAAAAAAAAAATCCTTTAGATCAATGAAAACTTTAGATTTTATTATTTGACTAGATATAATTAAAAATTAATACCAGCTTTAAACTTCAAATGTTTTTTAAGTAATTATTTTATTATCATTGTTGTGTCCTGGAGTATTCACAACAATAGAGAAATATGAAGTTTAACGTCTTAGCGTTGTACAAAGATCCAACACACACACAAATAAGAGATAGGGTGTAGCATTCATACGAAACATCAAAGTTTTTATGTGGAAACCCTTGAAAAGGGGGGGGAAACCACAGAGTCTGACCCATTTTGAATGAATCAACTAGTATTTGCAGTTGATTACAAATGAGGCCCTTCCTTGGGAGAAGACATTGGCTTGATGTCACAAATGTACATCATATAGAATGCATTACATGGTGGGAGTTACAATAATCAACATAGACATATTATTTGGTCGGGAGGACCATAGTCGATAGGATAGATGTCGGAAAGATAGTAGTTGGCAGGAGACCGGGGTTAAAAAAATCGTTGTCTGTTGATGGAGGTCAGAAGGACCGTAATAGACGACGAATGTTAGAAAGACCAGAATCGGCATGATATAGGGGTTTGAAAGACCGTAGTTGATAGTAGACGGGGGTTAGAAAGACTGTTGTTTGGTGATGGAGGTCGAAAGGATCGTAGTAGGCGATAGAGATCGGAAGGACCGTAGTCGGCAGGAGACTGAGGTCAAAAAAATCATAGTAGTAGCTAGGGCGACGATACTCCAGTAGAACCTTGGATGTGAGGTGGTGGCCCAGAAGAAGCCCGGACCTCAGGTGGTGGTTCGATAGAACTTTAGGCGTCAGGTGGTGGTCCGATAGAAGTCTGAGCCTTAGGTGGCGATCCGGTAGAAGTCCGGGCCTGAGTTGGTGGTCCAGCAGAAGTTTGGGCCTCAGGTGATGGTCTAGTAGAAGTCCAGACATCATGTGGTGGTTTGATGGAACTCAGGGCCTTAAGTGGTGGTCAAGTGAAGCTTGGTTATGCAGAAGTCTGGACCTTGGGTTGTGGTCCAATGAAACCCAGGGCCTCAAGTGGTGGTCCAATGAAGCTTAGGGCCTCAGGTGGTGGTCCAGCGAAACTTAAGGCCTCAAATGCTGGTCCGGTAAAAGTTTGGGCCTTAAGTGGTGGTCTCACTACAGGAAAAACAACGATTACCGACGGTTTTAGGACCGCCGGTATTACTGGTGGTTTTCCGGCGGTGTACCGACGCTTTGCCGGCGGTGTATCGGGTGTTTGCCGGCCGCCGTAGCTGCTGGTAAGCCGTCGGTGAACCGTCGGTAAAATCATTGGCAGCCCGACCGCCAGCGAACCGCCGGGACCCAGAAGTAAATAAACTGGCGGTCCAAGCCGCCGGTAAACCGCCGGTTAAATAAGCAGCCGGTAAAAACCGCCGGTACAATTTTTCCTAAACCCATTTTTCCGGTGGCCAGTAAACCGCCGGAGAGCCGCCGGTAATTCTAAAAACTGCCGGTATAGCTATATTAACCGCCGGAAAAAGCCGCCGGTATTGGCTGTTTTTCCTATAGTGTCTGGCATAAGTCCTAGCCTCAGATGGTGGCCCAACATAAGTTTGGGCCTCAGGTGGTGGTCTGGTAGAAGTCCTGGCTTCAGGTGGTGGTCCAGCAGAAGTTTGGGCCTCAAGTGGTGGTCCAACAAAAGTTCGGGCCTAAAATGATAGCCTATTAAAAGTTCGGGCCTCAGGTTGTGGTCTTTCAGAAGTCTGAGCCTCAAGTGGTGGTCCGATAGAAGTTCGAGCCTCATGTGGTGGTCCGGCAGAAGTCCGGACATCTGGTGGTGGTCCGATAGAAGTCCGGGCCTCAGGTGGTGGTCCGACGGAACTCAAGGCCTCAAGTGGTGGTCCAGTGAAACTCAGGGCCTCAGGTGGTGGTCTGACAGAAGTCGAGGATTCAGGTGATGGTCCGACAGAAATTCAGGCCTCAGGTGGTGGTTCGACAGAAGTCCGAGCCTCAAGTGGTGGCCTGACAGAAGTCAGGGCATCAAGTGGTGATCTGGTGGAGCGCAGGGCCTCAAGTGGTGGTCCGGAGGAAGTCAAGGCCTCAAGTGGAGGTTCGACGAAACTTTGGGCATCAGGTGGTTGTTCAGCATAAGTCAGAACCTTAGGTGATGGTCCGACTGATTTCAGGGCCTCAAGTGGTGGTCCAGTGGAACTTTGGGAGACAGGTGATTGTCCGACAAAAGTCTGGACATCGGGTGGTGGTTCAACATAACTTAGGGTCTCAGGTGGTGGTCCGGTGGAACTCAGGGCCTCAAGTGGTGGTCTCGAGAAACTCTATGCGGTGGTCGAGGAGGAGCGAGGAGGCAATAACAATCTCTAATCTCTCCCTTTCATTATTGCTTGGAGGCCCCTTTCAAGAGGGAGGAGGGGTCTATTTATAGATTTCCTTGAGTGGTATGGCCCGTAAATAGGAGGAAGATCAAGGGTAAATGGGGAGTTGTTTGGATGGACGATCGATGTTGAATCCCTTGATTGTGGACCGTTCGTTAGACATTTGAAGCTCTTAATGATGCCAAAATTCTTGTGATCTTGGCCTCGTTGGATTTGTCTCGTCGAGCCACTTGATTTGACTATAAGCATGTCATGTTTGGAAGATATTTTGTAATCCAAATTACGGTTTGAACCTTCCAATAGCGCTTCGGGTCCTCGATTCGGACCCATTTAGGCTCGGATTGAGTCGAATTTGGTGTCGTCAAGTTCGTATTCTCGAGACATTCAGTTCAACTATAAATTTGTTGAAATTAGACTTCGGATGGTCCCAATTTTAATTTTGGAAGTTTCCAACTTGATTTTTTCTCGAGATTCGTGTCCGATCAAAATAATTTTTTGAGTGATTTTTTTTTTTAAATTCTGTTCTATCTACTACCAGATGTATCCAACAAATGTTATTTTTACTTCAAAAATTTGCTCTATCTACAAATCAGTACAGCTATATGAGAAGAATTACCTAATCAGTGATGATATCTGAATAGAGACGTTGGCTTGTCTGAATCCTACTGGCTGAGCTGGAGGATAAATAGCTTTCTTGGCGAAAGACTTCTGTGTTATTTCCATGAAATTTCTTCGGAAAAGGACGGGCACCATCTTCATATGCGCACTCATCATCAATTAGCCATTAATCTCAGCGGTAAATGACATCATCCAAACTTTGGCTTACATAGTGAGCTTGGAATTTATCTCTCCAAATAACTCAATTTCCTCTTCTGTATTTAGTTTTTAATTACTTAGGAAATTAATTAGTTAGCATTTCATAATAAGTTGTTAGCTAAATGATCTTCTTTAGCGACGTAACTCTCATGGCTAACAAAAGCTCTCTTTCTCTTCAATTTATGATTGTTTTTAACATAATTGCCTTGTTTAAGTTGGCTAGTTAATTTCCAACAAGCAAATGGTTGCAATTTAAGGATGTTGAGTTATTTTCTTCAAAGCTAAACATTCTAAATGATAGTTCTGTTATATACATGTAATTTATGGGCAGGGTTTTATATCATCAAAATAAAAGGCTGCAAAGTCCTTAGAAGTAATTATCCATATCTCATTATTGCTCCAAGAGCTACAATCAAAATCAAAATAAAACCTATAGGGCATATGATCCTAAACTAAGATACAAAGATAATACAATAAAGCAAATGGCTGGCAAGTATTCAAGCCCAAAAAATGGAAGATGAAACATCCTCTGCAAGATATAAGATTAGAAATAGGAATCAATAAGCACAAATTAATAAAAAAACCACCTCCAATAAAAAAAATAGTTGAACAGCAATAGCAAAATAAAATAGGCCGTGAGAAGCCAAGATACCCTTCAAAAGATAAATCAACATAAGGCCACAAGGACTACCATATGCAGAAGACAAGATGTTTGATCAAAATAGAATCCATTAGGCAAAAGTAACAACTCGAGAACAGCAAAGGTCAATAATAATTACCTACTAAGAAACCAAATTAAAAAATACCAAACCGACCAAACTAGATATATATAAGAAACCAATGAGAAGTCCGCTAAAGCAGCCCCCGCATCCAGTCAAGTTGGGCCTGCAGTCTGACCTGTCGTGACCTGGCCTGAATCACCCCCGTTAAACCCGATCAGTCTCACGCCCGCGTGACCCGAACCTGACCTAGCTGCAACGCGCCTAATACCTAGGGTGGTTTTGAACCCTACCCCTCTATACGTGCCTACATCCCACGAACCATACCATCACACCACACCTGCAAAGTTGTTATAAACATTGAGATTTATTTATTTAAATTATAATGTAGATTTTTTAATTTAAATTACTTAGTATATAGCAATGAATATTAACTCGTAATAATTATTAATGAATATTTTTAAAATTTTATAATAATCTTTTTCTAGAAATATAAAATTCAGCTGAGAAATTTGCCGAAAAATTCGCTGGAAATTCTAACGGACTTTTTTCCGCTGGAACTCCACCGAAAATCAGCATTTTTTCATGCAGTGTCTCCTAGTCACTTTTCCCTTTTTCTGGGAGAATTCATAAACAATGATGCCTCTCTAAATTTTAGCTAAGTCATCTTTCGCTTTGCTAGTGTTTTCCTTAACGCCTTTTCTGGGGCATTGAGCGTCGCTCTCTTTGTTGGTCTAAAGCTCAGTAAAGTTTTCTATTTCCCTCTTCGATCTCCTTTTGCAATTCTTTTTGGCTTCTTGTTTCTTTCAATTTTTTCACCTCTGACCTTCTTGACCGGAATGGCGATGAATCGTTTGGTCGATCCTAATTTTTTGGATGGACCGATCAATTAAGTCTCTTTCCTTCCTCGACACTCTCATTGGTCGTTACCTTGATGTGAGGTTTCCTAAGCTAAAACCTACCTCTTTTCGTGGCTTGCCTTTACTATAGATTTCAGAGGAGGAAATACTTATGTTTGTAGCTCCTCTTTAATATGCGTTAGTTGGCTTTCCTCCTTCTCGCCACTCTTCTCTTGTATATATTCAAATTTTTTTTTTTTTTTTTTTCAATATGAAGCTAAATGGCAATTTCTTGATTACTTTGTTAGATCCTTCACATATTTTGATTAAATGGGTTAATGACCTAGACTATAGTAGAGTTTTTGTCATAGATCTTACCATGTTAACAACTGCTATATGAAATTTATTAAATGGTCTCCTCTAATTGACATTAATGGTGTGGAGTCTTCGATTATTCCTATTGGATATCCTTCCCAAACTCGGGACTACTCCTATTCTCTCCCCATAGCCTTCACGGTCTCGATTTGCTTTATTGTCGCTCGTTAAAAGTTGATAATGCAACTTCTATTAGCTCCCGTCCCCCTGTTGTACCTATTTTAGTTGAGCTTGACATTACAAAAAAAAAATCTATATGAAGCCTGATTAGGTCTTGAAAAATTTGGATACATTCAACATATTGTGATGGAGGATTTTCCTCCCTTATGTGCTCTATGTAAAAGCTGTATTGGAAATATGAGGGGAGAATGCCACCCACATCCGTCCTCTGCCTCATTGAATGTTATTGTTAATGCTTCTAATCATGTTAATGTTAATGTTAATTCTAATAGGAATGTTATTACTATGTTGGATTCTTTGGATAATATGGCTATTCCTACTCTGATTGCTTCACTAGTTACTAATGGGGTGGTTAATGGTGATATTTCTGTTGCCACTGGGATATGGGGAAGTTCGATGGTGGTCATACTTTGGTGAATAGTGCTCCATTAACGTTTGAGCCTCTTTATATTGAGGAGGAAGTTTCGGCTATGGCTGCCTCTTGTGATATCAGAGATGGTGTTAATTAGGGTGCAAATAAGTGTATGGTTAATCTTATAGTTAGTCTTATCAATGTTATTTCAGGGGCCGGGATGTGAAGTTTTGGCCCTATGATGGTGTTTTGTTTGATGTGCCTATTGCGATTGGGGATGTAGTGAATTCTTAATTATGCTTTGGTTGCTGCTTGTGTTTATTCTCCGGTGGCTTCGTTGGAACCGGTCTTATCGAATAGGCCTTTTATTGATGTTTCAGTTATGCTTATTTCTAATAAGACAGTGAAAGCTCAATTGGCAGTTAATATGGATAGTATTTGTGTGGATCAAAATGATTGGCTTGTGGAGTCTTTTTTCTCACCTTGTGGGGGTGATGGGGAGGATTTCCATGGGCATATATGAAGATGTTGTTCAGGCAATGTTCAATTTGAATGTCAATTGCATCGTTGAAAAATATTTTGCCAACGGGTGGATAGACGTCATAGAAGGAAGTCTAAAAGGAAGTAGTTCATGTTCCTTTCTTCTGATGTTGGCCTGATTAATCGCTGGTCCTTTTGCTTTTGGTTGGTGTCTTTTTGATTGTGGGCTCTATCCAATTTGCATGTTGGATGTTATTGTTTTGTTGAGGGGCTGTGCGTTGGGGGTTGGGAGGCGGTTTGGGTTGGTGGTTGTTGTCATTTGGTGTTTGGGTTTGGGTTGGCTAGGTTGTTGGGTTGGGAGTCGTCTACTAGTGTCTTGTTCCTATCTTGCTGCTTTTTGGTTTCAGCTCCCTTCCTACTGTTCTGTTCCTTTTGCCTTGATGTGGGCAGTTTCATTGGATATCTAGCTCGGGTGGCTTATTTCGTTGGAACTCTCCTTGGCTTTCTCTTATGTTTGTTAGCCTTTATTTCCTATTTCTATTACTATTTTTCTCATTTTATTTGGTTTTTCCTTTCTTTACTTTTGTATTGTACAAGACTAAATTATAGGCTCGTAGGTTTTATTTCAAATGATGTATTTTTAAAGAGTTGTTGATTTACTTAGGACTTGTAATCTCTTATTTTATTTAACGCGTATGCTCCTTCTGTAGGTTTGCTTAAAAAAAAAGAACAAAATATCTCCTTTTCCCATGTATTCAGCTATCAGTAAGAATCCGTATTTATAAATAAAGCGTATGTATATTAAATTAGTTTATAATATTTGGGACTAAATAAGTAATCCTTATTCATATAGACAAACCACAAATTTTAATTTTAATTCATAAAATATTTAAATTAATACTTATCCATGCAACCACAGAAGTTAAATTTAAAAATCAGAAATTCGGATATATATATATATATATATTCAATGTATTCTATTTACATCCAATAAAATACTGGATTGGTACATTTATCATTTTTAATAATATTATAAGTTCAAATAACTCTATTTTTAATTATCTGTTCCGTCGATCATGGCTGAAATTATCTTCTTTCTGGCTTTTCCTTCAACCATCGCAGACCAGATCATATCTTAATAATATCTTCCTCTTAAAGAGATTTGGCTTCTGCAGAATTTACTGATTGAAATAAGAAAATAATTTGACCCAAGATATGATTAAATAAAAAATAAAAACTTAAAGAAGTTTATCATTTTCTTTTCAAGTTTTAAGAATCTGCCAAATCACCAGCTCGACTGAGGATTTCGCTCCAGGCAATCATAGAAACATTCTGTTCTAACCAGTTTTTTAAATCGGCTGTTTAACAGGCAATTTTAATCTTTTTTATGAGTTTAAAAATAAATAAATAAATAGTATTATATTATTGTATTTATAAAATAAATAGACCAAACATATTTTAAATCACTGAATTTATTGGGCTTAATTAAAAAAATTATGCGAAATTTTAATTTAATTTAAATAATTTTTATTTGTTTTTGAAATTTTATTTAAAAATGCAATAAGTAATATATTAATCAAATAGTACAATACTATGATGAATACAAAATAATTATATCTATATAATATTATTAAGTTGATATAAATTTTTTATAATTATTTAGTATT
>NW_021318864.1:874207-876281 GCF_001605985.2 Dendrobium catenatum
ATGTTATTTATTTAATATTGCAAATCACTTGTCACTTCATTATATAAAATATTTATGATCCATTGTTATCTATTAAGTATTAACATATCTGAACTGTATTTAATATTTCATAATCCGTTAGATGTAGATTTCATTTGAGATGACTTTCTTACTGTTTTCTAAAAATCTTTTTTTATAAAAGTTCTCGTCTAAAAAATTTTTATATTAAAATTTTGCTTTATAAAACAATAAAAAAGTTGTCCCAATCAGATTCTTAGTTGTTCATAAAAATAATTTAGTCCTTGACTTAGCAAGAAAAAAATGGAAAATTTTGAGTTATTTTTTAGCAAACAAGTTGAATGGTGAAGGACGATGATGAAGCAAAGAGTTCATATTAGGGACACTCAACAGAAAAAAAATACTTAAATTGAATACTGAATGAAAAAGAAATAATAATCTGTTTCACTTGCTTTACTTTTGATTTTATCCGGTTTTAATCCATAGAAGTTTATTTTTTAAAACAAAGATTGGTGATTAAACGGAACTAATAATCTGTGTCACTATAGAATTTCCCATATATTGAGGGAGGATAGTGATTGTACTGATTGATTGGCAAAGAAAAGTACCAAGATTAATGACGCTCTGCTTTATTTAATAAGAATTTTCAAATAGAGTTCTCAATGGTAGGATCAGTTTTGACACTTTGGGTGTGCCATACATTAGAATTTAGCTGTGTTTTGCAGGAGTTATACGCTTACATGTATTGCTTATTAGTTGTGGCTCATGCCTCTCAGGTTTTGTTTCCTTGCTTGGTTACTATTGCGGGCCAGAATATACGCGGCGATAGAGTTAGAAAGTATTCGTCTTAGTGTTGTACGGATATTCTGCACACAAATAGAAGATGAAAGAACACCAGGTTTTTTACGTGGAAAACCCTGGAAAGGGAAAAAATCACGGGGCCACGCCCAGTTGAAAACGTTTCACTAGTGTTTGCTTGAGATACAAGAGGTTGACTCGTCTGTAAAAGTTAGGACGATCATATTACAATGAATCACTTATGGATTGAAATCCAGTTACAATGTCGGGCAGAATTCAGGCGTCACTTGGAGATCGGACAGAATTCCGGCATTTTTTTGAAAGTCGGGCACCATTCTTGCATCACTTGGGCGGAGTTTTGGCTTCGGGCGGAACTCAGACGTTACTTGGGCAGAATTTCGATGTCCCGTGAAAATCAGGCAAAATTACGGCGTCCTGTGGAAGTCCGGTAGAATTCCGACAGTGGTCGAGGAGGAGTTTCTTCCCTCCTATTCTTCTTCTCTTCTCTTCTCCTTCTTATTCTTTCTAGGGTACCCTCTCAAGAGAAATGAGGGGTCTATTTATAGATTTTTTGAGTGGCCTGGGCCGTAAATAGGTGAGAGATCAGGGGTAAATGGGGAGTGATAGAATGGATGGCCAATATTGAATCTCTTGATCGTGTACAGTTCGTCAGACATTTGAAGATCTTAATGACGTCGTAATTCGGTTATCTTGGGATCGTTGGATTTGTCTCGTCGAGCCGCTCGATTCTACTATAAGCACATCATGTTTGGAAATCGTTTGGTAACTCAAATTGTAGTTCAAACTTTCTAACATCTCTTCGGGTCCTTGATTTGGACTCATTTGGGTTCGGATTGAATCGAATTTGATGTCATTGAGTTCGTATTTCCAAGAAGCTCAGTTTGACTATAAGTATTCTGAAATCGAAGTTTGGATGATCCTGGATTTAATTTTTGAAGTTTCCGAGCTTGATTTTGCCTTGAGATTCGTGCCCAATCAAGATAATTTTTTGATGATATATCAGTTACTACTGGTTGTTTTTCTTGCGCTTAGCTATTTGGTTAAGTAGATGTTTTATGCTGCAGTTGCATTGTTGTTGTGACCTGATCACTACTTTTATATTTGTTGTTGGTTGCGTGTTAATAAGATTTGTAGTTCTTCTTTGATTTGAGGGTATTTCACCAAGTCTTTTGTAATAACCCAAATTTTAATCCAATCAACTAATTTTTTTAAGAGTTAATATAAGTCAAATTTAAAAATAGTCTTTTCCATAAAATTG
>NW_021318864.1:876381-883537 GCF_001605985.2 Dendrobium catenatum
TGTGATGAATTATTAATTTAAATAGAGTTTTAATTGAGAGGTAATTGTATATTATGATTGTATGTGCTAGACTA
This sequence comes from Dendrobium catenatum, assembly GCF_001605985.2. Taxonomy (NCBI): domain Eukaryota; kingdom Viridiplantae; phylum Streptophyta; class Magnoliopsida; order Asparagales; family Orchidaceae; genus Dendrobium; species Dendrobium catenatum. The sequence continues at coordinate 876,456 of NW_021318864.1, forward strand.
TTCACAGTAGTCGAATGTGAGAGCACTTAAACGTCTTTATATTGTACGAAGATTCAACGCATATAGAAAAAGTAAGTTTGTATAATTTCATTCTCATATGCATTGATTACTAGTGATGCCCTTCCCCTAATTAAAAAAGGTGTCAATACAACATAATAGATATGAAAGGATAGGTTTCATGCTGCAAGTTGTAAGAGCATTGAGATATTAGAGTTGACTCTAAGTGAAGGTTTGTGATATTTTTTAATCATTATTCTATGAGGAGAGGAGTTTAGAGACCAAAAAGTTTGATATACTTTTAATGTTGAGATTGAAAATTCGACTTGGTATTGACAGAATATATCAGCTATATTTATGATGGCTTATATCAACATTGTGAGTGGCAGAAAATGGTGAAGTTGATAGGTTACGGGCTTTGTGAGGACATTGTACATTAACCATATAAGCACTAGCGTATGCTGACAACTTACATCAGCTTTATATGAGCTGGTATGTGCAGACAACATATATCAGACTCCTAAATAATGACATATATATCAATCTTATTAGTGACGATGCAATTGATGAGCATCAATATTAGTGTAAATAATACGTATCAGCTTCATGATCTTCCCACTGCTTCCATTTTTTTTTTTTTTTTTTTTGTATGGATCTTGATTCATGGATGATTCTTTCCAATAAAAATAATATATCTGCCGCCTGTTGGGCGGAGTTTAAGCCGCTCTAATTTGGCTCATGAAGATAACAACCTTTCTAGCCCATTTTCATCCAAAAGGAAAACAACAATCAATAATTTAGCCATTTTACACTAGGTTCTTGAAGAACAGAGCAAGATGTGGCTGACTCAAACAACGATTGTCAAGACTTGAACAAAGGAAAGACTTGAGCCCCCTTTTCTAGTACTTTGATGGAATCCGACCACATGGGACATCAGTTCCATTGGTGGTTTATAGATCCTCCATTCAGAACGAATGCTTGCAAACCAATAACGAAGATGGTATCTTGGATTATCATATCCCTTCTTACTGCAACAACGTGTTTAAAGAGTCAAACCATATATCTTTCTCCACCCCTATGATCGAGTCCAATTCTAATCGGTTTAAAGATTCATTGCCGAAAGCGTCGACTTTTCCAATCTATGATGAGCCCGTGTATTACTTGTATGATGACGACCTATTCATTAGAGTTCTTGATCTTGAGCATCCTATATATAATGATGATGAGATCAATATGAGTACCCAGCTGAAGTTATTCATGCATATTGTTCCTTATAAGGAAACAAATATGCTCTCCATCGTTGATAATGGAATTGATATGACAACCAAAACATGGCAACCTCCTTGGTACATTCAAAGTTCATGAAGGCACTCATTGTGGATATTGATATTTACATGGTTGATCCATATGGTGTCGAGTACAATTCAACTCTTAAAGAGTGTCGTTTGAAGGTGCTAATAAAGATGTATTATGAGTTTGTCAGCTATCCCATTTGTCATCAACTCCAGATTATGTTGAACCCTCTCCTAGATGGGGAGAATGACACCGGCTGGAAATATCCATACCGTTTTAGCCAACCAAAATCGCCTCATTATTGTGGAAAACCGTCCATCTTCTTACGAGCCTAAAGTTCCTTCTACCCACCGATAGAATGATGCTGGAACTGAGCTGCTTAATCCTGTTAACTTCAGGCTAGTGTAATTCCATATGCTAGTTAGTATGATTGTATAGGAGTAGTGCTTTCTTATGTTGGGTATAGACTAATATATTGTTACTTTTGTTTATAAATATGTAGAAAATACTTATAAGGGGCAAATTTTGATCATGAATTAGATTTGAGTTTTTTTTACTCTGTTTCTAGGTTATGTATCCTAATTATTTTTAGGTGGTGATACCCTCCTAAGAAGAACGGTTCTTGGTTTATGTGTGGGTTGTGAGTTCCTGTAGCTTGCATTTCTTTCCATTGTCGTTACTCCCATCCCATCCGATGTCATTAGGGATCTACAATCCTTCATGGAAGAGCTAAAAATTTGATACAACGAGCATAATCTGATAGGTTTGAAGATCTTTTTCATGTAATGTCAGAACATATGCACTTCTATTCAAACTTTTGATGAGAGGGTCATTGATTGAGGAAGAGTTGAAGTTTCTTCAAGACAATATATTGTTCGTTGAGGATAAAAGAGGGAGATTTTAGCTATAATTTTAATGCATGAATCATCAATTATTTTATAAAGTGAAGACCACTAAGCCATACTTATACATTGTTAAGGAAGTATTCAAATATCAACTCAACATCATATTTAGTTCCCTCATAAAGATAATGATAAAAAGTAACCTCCAGCTCACTAATGCTCGAAAGAGCTACAAGGTCCTTAAAAGGAACCTCCAGCTCACTAATGCTCGAAAGAGCTACAAAATAAAATAAAATAAAACCTACGAGCCGATGGTTCCTTATACTAACAATTACAAAATTTCCTAAGAATAATCTAGGGCTGCAAGAAGACAGCACCCAAAAAAGGAAAAGCAAAGGGATCTCAATCAGCGCGAACTTCTTGCAAAAAAAGTAGATCAAACCAAATCTACCAAAAAGGTCACGACCAGACGGCGTCCCATCAAAAACACAAATCCAGCCACCAAACCTACAGAAAAAGAAACTACAAAACAGGTGGAATAAAATGAAAGTATGATGCAACTAGTAATAATAGAGATATAAAATTTTACGATTGTTGTTACCAAACTGAAATAAGACATCAAGCTTCTTAGCTGGACAATAATCGTTCATACTGCCAAAAACATTTAAGTCAAGAGAATCCTCTTCGGTCTAAAAAGGGACCAGCAAACTCGCACCCTTATACAGAAATAAATTCAACAAAGTAACATGGTGACAACCAGCATAATTCCCAGATTCACAGCCTTAAAAATGTTTTCAATTCTAAAAAATTATAAATAGACTAAAGAGATAATTTAATCTCTAATGCAATATTATTGAATATCATTAGAATCTTCTCATTCTTATTGGGTTCTTCATTTTAGCCTTTAAATATTGCAAGACAATTAATAGATAATTTAATTTATAACATTTTTTTCTCGATTAATATTAAGAACTATTGCAGCCATTTCAAATGTGTAGATTTAAGCTGTCATTTAGTCAACACAACAATGCATACCATTAAAAATTACACCAAACAAACAATCAATGAAGCTAAACCATCTTACAAATCATGACTTTCATATTATTTTATTGGCTTACCATTTATTTTTTTATTTTTTAAGTTACAATAATATATTTAATTTGCTTTTAATAATTCAACCATCTTTAAAGTACATTTAAATAGATATTTAATAATAATAAATGTATACTTTTTTTTTTAAGAAGTTTTATAAATTAATTTAATAAATTATTGAAAATATATATAGAAAATAGAACAATATAATAACTGACACGTATATTTACAATTGTCTCAGAAGCATAACATGAAGTACTGAAGATAATTTCCTCAAAGTTTGCACATTATTTAATATTAATTCAAGTGCATTTATTCGATTAAATAAGCAACATAAATATTTTTTTTACTAAGACCACTATTTTTTTAACTTAATTATTTTTTATTTAGAAAATAAATATTTAATTAATTTATTCATTTTTAATAAATATAACATCCATTTTTTTAAAAAAAAATCTATTTTACATTTAAATTATACATTTCACAACTGTTAATCCTTTTTCTCAAACGCTCATGGGGAATATTAGAAGGATGCCTAAAAAATTGTAGCTTTCTAATTGACAACCGAGAGCCATTTAAATGGGTCACACTTCCCGTGGTTTAAGGACTGTGCTCCCCATTTGCTGCAACAAGACAAAAACCTAGTTGCAGATTATGCATCCACAGGGCTTTCATTGAACTCACTCCTGTTGGAAGGTCTTGTTGCTCTTGATTTATTGTTCTTTATTATAGAATTATATATTGTATAAAACATTTTAAATAATAATATATCATAAATTATGTTCATTAGATTTTAAAAATAATTTTCCCTTTTTTTAAAGTAATATATATATATATATTTAATTATTATTTATTTATTATGTGTGTGTCATGTATATATATGTATTCCGCACAAGTGCATATGAAAAATTGACTTTTTATTCATCATAATGCATGCAATTAGAAAAATATATATGATATTAGTTTTCATAGAAAAATATGCTCGGAAGTTCATTTTTCACAGAAATACTCTCACTTTTAATCATGGAATATTTATTTAAAGTTGTTTCGAGCAAGATAGCTAAAACAAGACTCAAAAGGTTGAACTATATTTCGAGTAAATTATGAAACATATTTGAATTAGATTTAAATAAAGCTCAAATAGGATTCAAACATGATTCTAGCTCATTTAGGAAGGGTTAAATCTATTCAAATAAGGTTTGAATAGGGTTTAACTATAGTATCCACCACAGTGTATTGTAACATCTTTATAGGGCATTCTACTTGGTTAACATAAAAGACTGTAATCACATTAGTTTTTACATAATATATAATTATGAGGTAGATATAATTGAGTATATTCCAACATATTATATCACAAACTATTTATTAAAAAAAATATTTTTAAGGGTAGCGCTAAATCCCAACGCAGCAGCGCCGCGTGAAGAAATTAGATATATTGTAGAATAGAGACACCAAAATTTTGGCAGTGATTTTTGGCGCCATAATGCTCCCAACCCTAGTGTCGTAACACTCACATTTATAGCACCAATGCGCTCTAGTTCAATCAATAAATTCAAAATTTTATAATGTTCATTTAAAATGTTTTCTTATCTTTGGGTTTCTACATGTTGGATGGCAGTCGGTGACTGAGCAGAGGTCGTCTATTACTATGGTCGATTGCATTGCAAAGGTCTGGCGTTGGTCAATGGCCGGGCAGAGGTCCGATAGCGGTTAACGATCGGACTGTGGTCTGGTAGACGTTGGTAGTCGAGTGGAGTTCTAGCATCATCCGGCAACTGGGGCGTGGTCAGCAGCTAGGAAAAGGACTAATGGTGGTCATACAATAAATCAGTGGTAGTCGGTGGTGTTCGGCAGTGGGGCAGAGATCTGACTGCAACTAGTTGTTGATAATCGAGTGAAGGTCAAACGATTATTGTCGGTCGGGCAATGGTCGGACGGATAGTAGTGTTATGGCGACGGTCGGCCATCAGGCGGTGTTCAAGCAGTGGTCGACGTCCAGGAGACGGCCGAGCAGTGGTCCAACAACGGTTAGCGGCCGGACAATGGTTGAGCATGTAACAACCTAAAAAAGTAATTTAAAATGAATTTTTTTTTTAATCTGTTTCAATTGGAGCATTGCGGCGCTAAGATTATGAGGGTTGAGAGGTTAGGCTTGAAAACATGTTAGCTCTAAAAACCACCACTGTGATAAGAACATATGTTCTACAATAAATTTTATTTTCAAATGCAGCACGATGGCGCTGGATAGGACCTCTATGGCACTCGACCTCTAAAAGTATTTTTTATATATTTTAAGAAAATCCTAAGGACAACATAATAGTTAGCATAGTTAAGTTGATAATATGAGGGGTGTTGATAGTAATTTCATAAAAATTAGAGGCATATGTCACCAAGGAATCCTCCCCAATTGCCTTTTATTTAAATCTAGAATTAATCAACTTGTTGAGAATTAAGGAGGCCAAGAGACACGTCATCATCTCTATGACTTGAAGAAGAAGTAATTATCAATGTGGAAGAAGAAATGGAAGCATCAATGTAGAGGAAAATATGGTAAGTAGCATTTGATTGGTGTGATGAAGATGCCACATGAATATTATCACTAAGTTATACGTGTAGATTATTTTCTTTCTCATATTATTTACAATTCTAAAAATTGTGCTCAAGCAAATGACTTCCTTTCCAAAAAAACTTTTATCCAAAATCCCTTCTCTTATGATGTTATTATCCAAATAAATTTTTGAGGAGCCACAAGACACATCAATCGCCATAAAGACTTTGGCTATTTATATTCTCATAATATGAGCAATAGTGGATCAAATTCACATGCAACCAACTATTAAATAAAGAACCTAATGAAAAAAATATGATTTTATCAAATCTGAGTGCTCTAAAGTGTAGGAAAGTAATATATACATGAACAACAAGTGATTTATTAGAAATATTAAATCAGAGGTCCATTAAGAGATGGAACCTTCAATCAACACAATTTTTTTCACCAAAACAAAAGTTGTAGGATCCTCAGTATGAGATAATTGTAGAAAGACATGTTTTGAGTTGAGTGATAAATTAACAACATACTTTGTAAAATAATCATAATATACTGAAAAGATGGATCACTAGTCAATACTTACCAACTAAGCAAAATTTTAAAGGGTTTAATAAGATTATGAGCACATTATTTATGATAGAAATTGCAAGCATGATGTTGAGAAGAGGGGATGTTGATCAAAAGATAAAATTTCTAGGATGCATGACTAAGAGGCATATCCACATGATATTGAATGACCACAAACATAGTACCACTGAAAGAACATACAATAATATGAGGCACAATAGTCGTTGGGTGGCTAATAGTAACATGAATAGGCATCAAGGAGAAGGGGACATGCCCCCAAACCCCTTTCCTTCCTTCCCTGGTAATTAGATATATTGTTCAATAATGAAAGACATTGGAAGGGGTCTCAAATAAGGTATATAATGATTGAGAAGGGCTAGCTAGACATTGGCGTAAGATCGAGCTGAGGTGTCAAAGCCTGAAATTTGATGAACATTACCCTATAAAAATAGCTATAATTGGATGGAATGTAGAAGAGATGGGGCATTAAGGTCACTATATATGATGATGTAGTAAGTGGGAGACAAAACAATGGCAAGCAGGCCACCAAAATCGATGGTGATGAGGTCGATCTTCAAATAAAATGGGAAAGGTTTTATGGGGAATAAAAGCTTTGAACAACAAAGATCTCATAGAGGGCATTAAGAGAATGGAGGTTAAGGAAGACTAGTAAATGGTAGTTGTAGTAAATTAAGGTGATAGCTAATCGCAAAGACAACATATGAAGTTGGAGACTTGGT
>NW_021318865.1:0-23720 GCF_001605985.2 Dendrobium catenatum
GGAGGAAGATTTATTGTGATTCGTAGAAAGAAAAATGACTGGAAAGAAGATCGAAGTCCTAGAAGACGAATTTGGCCAATTAAAAACAGATTTGGAGGAAAAATTCCTTGAAATCACCGTCAATAATAAAAGGTTGGAAGGGAGGTTCGCGGCGAAGGAAGAGATGATGAAGAAATTACTTGAGATGAAGACGAACCCGACGGCGTCGGAAGCAAGAGAGACTGTCGGCGACCAGGGCGTAGGAGGAAATCCAAATCGGCTTCGGGGGAGGAGGAATCCGGCAGTAGAGATCCTTGAGGGAGAGGACGACAAGCCACCTCTAGAACCACTTTCTAGAGAGGAGATGAGCATGGGAAATGATCGTCGAGGTGCTGATTTTCAGCGTCGAGGTGCTTTTCTACGTTTTCCACTGTTTAGTGGAAAACAATCATTTGCTATTGTTTTCCTACGTTTTCTCTCAGTTTTTCTCCATTTTTCCACTATTTTTCATTGTTTTCCTGTGCGGGACAGCACCTTGCTTGGAGAGTTGCATCAGAGGCGTATAGGAAATACTTTATCTCAAGTATTTCCTATCAAATTGGTATCAGGAGCGAGATCCGAGAGCGTGGAGGGCTGCTTTTTCCATCTGTTTCCTTTGACCAGTTTTTCGCAGATTATTGGGTGGATCTGGATGCACCTCGTTTGGTTTTTTATTCCCCCCATGGCATCTAACGGGTAATCTGGAGACCGAGCATGGGTCAACTTAAGGCGGATCTGGAAGGAGAATAATAGGCCACATTTAGCGAGAATGTGGAAATGGAATCGTGCCTGAGGCAGATGATGAAGAAGTGTTGAAGGTCAAAGCTACGGCGTCGTAACACGTGCCAGCGGAGAAAGAGGAGAGATTTAGTGGGAACCGGGGGCAAGGAGAAGGTGAAATCCAGAAGAGGAATTGAGGATGCTGGAACTGCTTAACTAGCAACGGGAGGATGCACCTCAGATTCATCAGGCGAAGGCAAGACATACAGAAGAAGAGACTTCGGGAAGAAGAGAAGATGATGGCACGTCGGAGGCCCATACCCATCTGGTACCGGCCTGCTGAGACTATAAACCACATAATGGCGGGGCACGAGGGAAGCATGGCTACCGGCGCAAGACTAGGGAGGATGATCCGGCGATAGGGAAAGAGGAATCTTGGAGACCCCATAGCTTGGACAGAGGAGGCCATGGGGGAATAGGCCATACGGGGTGGACACGAGGGCCAGGAGCTGAAAATGCCAGTATTCGAGAGGAAATGTGGATAGTGGATCACAAAGGTGAGAGGATTTCAGTAACGCCTGATGAGAGGAGATAATGATGGACTGCTAGTATTGCTTGGAAGGGCGGCCATTTGCCTGGTTCATAGTACATGGATACAGTAGGAACCGGTGAGTCTGGGGGACTTCAAGGAGGCTATCAGGGATGAGATTCAAGGGAGCAGCTCATGGAGATATCAGTAACAGTTTCACGCCCTCACTCAAGAGGGAACAGTGAGGATACAGGAAGAAATTGAGAGTTAGTGGAGACAATGGAGGGCCTCACAACAGTGCTTTGGGGAAGGAAATTTATGAATGCCCTTCAAACTAGGAAATAGAATGCGGTGAATCATAGACCAAGAGACTTAGGGAGCAATGAGTTAGCTCAACTGTGGAGATAACCTAAGACCAACGCCCGAACTTGGAGAACACGCACTCAGGAGGGCCCACCAGAACAACCACCACTTACTCACCCCCCCCTCCCCTGCTCCAAAAGGACCAAGTCCTAGCTCCCTAGGGAGAGTGGAAAGGAGAAGACGAGGGTGACCAGTCTGCTGGAAGCTTCAAGAAATTGACTGAGTGAAGAGATGCAGGCTGAGAGAGGGCAAGCTTTGTTTCAGATGTGAGCGAGAAGTTGTTCCAGGCACAGGTGCAAGGATCGCGCCCTTCGGGCTCTCACCTCTATATAGACGATGCGCCTGAGAGTGTGATGATTCTGAATGAGGAGCAGATTATCCCCATGAGTAGGCGAGTCTCCCTCATTCTTTTGGGATTTACTCTAACCATACGATGAATTAAGGAATATCCTTGAGAGATAGTGGTCCTGATGACAGTGGGCAACCACATTCATATCCATCCCATGTGGCGGAGAGCTAGGGATGAGCCTATGAAACAGGCATTAGGGATATGATGATGGAGACATAAAGATTGAGTCCTGCACCGGATCTGCACAAGGGTAGGAAGAAGCTACAGAGATCGAGTGGATAGAGATCTCACCTACCCTGATTGATGTAGCACAATTTCATTCTCGGCATGAAGTGGCTATAGACCTGTTGAAACCAAGGTGAACTGGGGGCCATGTTGATGGAGCTGATTGTAGAGGGAGAGTGAACTAAAGGGAACCAGGATTATCCAGCTGGGTGTCACTCAGATCAATGGCGAAATTATCAGAGAAGGAGAGTATTCCTTTGTGAGCTGCAGAGCCTGAGGAGCAAGGAGAGGAGGAGGAGAGAAAAAGCTCATTCCCATTGGTTCAGCCTCTTCATGCAGTGAATTTGAGATGTCGTTCAACCTTCGGTGACTACCACCTGACAGAGGAGCAGGCACCAGATTATCCTGAAAAGAGGGAGTATCCCTATCTGATGTGAAGGCCTATAGTTACCCTCAGTACAGAAAAGATGAGATTAGAAAGCTGGTGGAGAAATGTTAGAGGGATCCATTCGCCAGTGTGAGCCCTTTGCTCTAGTCCATTATGCTTTGAAAAAAGAAGGATGGAGTGGAGTCTGTGTTAGATATAGCTCTCAACAAGGAGACTGTGCCTGATTAAGTTCTATCCTAGTGATTGACGAGTATGTGAAGCACATGAGCAGCCTTGTCATCCAGGCGATCTGAGGTCAGGCTACTCACCAGAAATCAGGATCGGGAAGGAAATGTGCAGAAGACGCCTTCATGGACTTATGACCCTGACGAGTTCTGGTGATGCCTTTGGCCTCACCAACGCACCCCACAATTTCCAGGCCTTATGAACCGCATCTTCAATCCACACCGCCGCAGGTTTGTGTTCGTAATTTTTTATGGCATATTCTAACTCTTATAAGCAGACTGAGGATAAAACACCTAAGCACCTGAGAGTATGTTGGAGTGCTGAGGTAGCATCAGCTTGTAAGCGCAACTTCAAAAAGTTGACTTCGCTCAGCACGGGTGTGCAGTACCTGGGGCATACTGATATCCCATGGAGGTGAGCTGCATGCAGAATCAGTCCAAATAGAGGCATGGCATGGCCTCAACCCAAGCATCTGTGAAGGGCTCAGAGGATTCTTTGATTACAGGCTATAAGGAGGTTCGTAAGGGATACGAGCCACCATAGCATGGCCACTGACAGAGCAGAGTTGAAGTAAGACAACTTTTTATGGGAGAATCAGCTTCAGAGGCTTTTGGAAGCTAAAGAAGGTCCATGACGTACATCCAGTGCTTTCTCTGCCGGACTTCAACCAGGTTTGTGTGGCAGACAGATGCTTCATGTTATGGATTTCGGGCAGTGTTGATGTCAGAAACCACAGGCCCATAAATTACTTCAGTCAGTACTATTTCGTCCCGGTAGGCTGAAGTCTTTTCTACGAGAGAAGCTGATGGCTTATTGTACTGGGCATCCAGAATGTGGAGACCTATTATTAGGCAGACACTTATTGTCATACTGCATCAGATGAGCATGAAGTACTGTAATATACAGTAGGATGTTACAAGTAAGAGCACCAGATGGTGTTGCCAAGCTGCTGGACATGATTGAGATCCATCTACCACCGGACTAGAGAATAACGGAGCGGATGCCTCTCACGCTTTGGAGAGCTCCAAGGCGATGCGTATCAATCCAATTACTGATAGAGGGAGCATCAAAGATGAGAGCATTCAGAATGAGAGCTAAGAAAATCAAAGAATTGTTATCAATGGAACACATCCACCCAGGGGCTACCAGTTGTGGAAGAATGTACTATCAGGAAGTGAAGTGTGATTCCAAGGTCTTCCATGCCACATTCCCCAGCTGCTACGGAGTTTCATGGAGGCCATAGGCGAGGATCAGGAGTCAAAAAACTTATAGCCAGTAGAAACGCTGAATTTTGTACTGGAAGGATGAGGAAATATGCTAGAGGAGATGTGCGAAGATGTGATTATCTGCCAGCGGATCAATGTACCTGAACGATGGCACCAGAGGCATTACTTACAGCCTCTGCCCTATCCAAGAAGGTTGGGAGAGAGTATTACTATGATTTCATTTGACGGGCTCCCCAAAATCATGAAGGCTACACAGCTATACTTGAGTGAGTCGACAGGCTGAGACAAATATGCTCATTTCATTCCCTTGAAACCCTACACAGGCGTGTCTGTAGCAGCAGCTTTATGAAGGGAGAAGTTCCGCCTGCATGGATACTATAGTCCATTCTCTGATAGGGACAAGGTGTTCCTGAGCATTTTTGGAGGGAGCTATTTTAGGATGCATGGGAGACAGTATTGAAAGAGGAGCACAGTCCTACCAATCCACAGACCTGTATGGCAGACGGAGGTGTGTGATAGGAGCTTGCGAGACATACTTGAGTTGTCTTTGTGTCTGAACACCAAAGCAGTGGGCAGATGACATAGCTTTGGGCCAGAATACTGGTATGAATACCTCTCTTTCACCTCGGCTACCAAGATGCACCTTTAAGGTATTATATGGAGAGACCCCCCACATTTGGTTACCACTACAGCTATAGTTAAGTACCCCCTTCCGAGTATCTGCCAGGGACAAGCATATTGAAAGAGAAAGAGATCATGTGGGGAGCTCAAGAGCATTTACTAAGAGCCCAGCAACTTATGAAAAGCAGCGCGGACGCGCAAAAGAGAATATTAACAGTTGCATTGGAGTAAGTCACTTGAAAGCTGCCGACCATACCGGCAGAGGACTATGGCCCAACAGAAGACATGAGAAGCTTGCAGAAGTATTTGGCCTTTTGAGTAGAGAGAATGGAGTGGTGCCGATAGGAATTGAGGTCCTCCAACAGCCAGAATACACCTTCGTTTCTCAGTCTCACAATGAGAGATGTGGGACATGCAGTGACCAGACTGCCCAGCACATCTGAGGGCGGACATGGAAGTGACATTTGAGCTTACGGTGGAAGATATGCGCCACAATGAAAGGGAAAAGGATGAGATTATGTGGACGGCCTTCCAGACTACACACTTGGGACCCTATAGTGGGTCAGCAACAGTTCCCTGACTTTCACGTGAGGACAAGGATTTTGAGAGGGGAGAATGTTAGCCGGCACTGAGCCGGCTGGACCGTCCAAACGACCTCCACACAACTCGAGGCGGAAAAACCACGGCGGGCGGGAACCGAGCGGCACTCGAAAGGCTCATTCGACGGGCCAAGAGATTTTGGGAGGAAATTTTGAATCGAGGGCGTTAGACATTTTGTAAAACTCCTTTATGGTTAATTAGAGGAGAGGAAAAGGGATTATCTTGCATATGGAAATTTTTCTTGAGATCTATGTTCTTCTATGTTCTGCTCTTAACTACGGCTAGAGATTTGGAAGTTTTCCTTCCTTCTCGAATCGAAGGAAAATTGATTCCTACTTGATTCTTGGCTTATATGGAAAACAATAATTGCTATTCCTACGTTTCTCTCAGTTCATCCATTTTTCACTGTTTTCCTGTGCGGGACAACAACTTGCTTGGAGAGTTGCATCAGAGGCGTATAGGAAATACTTAATCTCAAGTATTTCCTATCAGATGACCATCTATAATCTATCAAAAAAATCTCTTAAAAAAAATTGGTATTGATGAAATCCCTTGGTTTGAAATGACTCTATCACCACCTGCGTCAGAAGCTAACTCCATAATGTGGAGCAGAAAATAAAAAATTGTGCAAGATGAACCCATGGAGAGAACCAAGTAACCAACTCATAGTTACAAAGATTCAATCATGTCACTACGAGAGAATTCTGTCAATCTGAATAAGAATGTTAATATTTTTTCTTAATTATAGTAATAAGCAGATGTTTCTCTACTTCCATGTTCTAAATACAATCCATCACAGAAAAAATCAAAGGATAAGTCTTGGACCTTCTACTACCTTTCCCCATATAAATCAAAAAGAAATCAGATTACCTTTCAAAGGCAATGGCATCTTCCTACATTGGAATACAGCAATAGCAATTCTAATATTTTTCCCCCCACAAGAAACAAACCATTAGGCAAAATGAATCAAACAACATAGTCTAAAAATTTACGATAAAGTAGGGCTTCTGCCATTCTGATATTGAAGCCCTGTAGGGGTTGATTTATTTACCCATAGCACGTAGCACAAAGAAGCTGTTGCCGGATTCAAGTAATCACAAGTAATACCCTACTACGTTATAATAAGATAACTAAGTCTATTGAACAAGTAAAACATGCCAAATTAAGCATAAATTTGGATTACATACACCATGGAAGCAAAGTCCCTACCTGCCCACAAGAATCTTACCAACACCATTGCCTGCGGCAATCTTTATGATGATCTGTATTCCATAAGCATCACAAAAGCATAAACACACTGGTTGAAATAATCACAAGTTTCAAAGGAAACAAAAGAAAGGCGCAACTCAAGGAAATATTATGATACCTGTGCAGCCTCCTGGTTGAAATACCGCCCATCGCCTCCAAGGACCAGCAGTCCATCCTTGAAGTCCTCAGGGTTCAAAGAGTTGAAGAGTGCCTGTGATCGGAAAAGAAAGACACGTATAAACATCACCTTTTTATCGCTCTCGGTTACCCCCAACTGCAGAAAGAATAAAAAAATAAAACCTGTATCCAGTTAGCCAAGTAATTCTCCTGTTGAAAAACCTTGACCTAGAATCGCAGGCAGCCACATTGAAATAGACAAACACTAGATTGCTTCGTCATTTTGACAGTGAAAAAATCTCTCCAACAACAGAGCAAGAAATTGAGAAGCTCCTCAAACCTTTTTCCTGAGACCGCTCGTCCCAGTTTTCTGCCCTTCAACTGGCTTCGTAGGAATGGACTTTATCTGCAAAACCTAGAAGTCACTAAATCGATGAAAGAGAGGAATGAGAGGACCGATGAGACGAAAACCTTAAGATCGGCAACAGTAGAATTTGTAGAAGAAGCCATCACGTAGAAGCGAGAAGCCTTCTGAGCAGTCTTCAAAGATAGCAGATTGTGGCGGCCCAATACAGTCCCGGCCGCCAATGAGACAGTACTCGCCGCCATCAGCGCCGGGTGAACAGAGAAAGAAGCGAGCATGCGACCCTCCGCACTAAATCTAAATCAGTGCGGAAAAAAATTGGATCAGATTATCTCATCAAAATTTTATCGCAAATCAATTTTATCATATATTTAAAAAATATTGTATTAATTATTTATAAATATTTAATTATTTAATCCTAAAATATTAAATTTATTTTTTATACATTAAATATCTATTACATTTCAATTTTCTTAAGTTCAATATAATAGAATTAGTCGGAATATTCAAATATAATTTTTTTCTAAATTAATACACTTGGACACCCGTAGAACTCCTTTCCAAATAAAATTCAATTTCTGAAATATCTTCAATATAAATATATCTTTCAATATTCTTAGCATACAATAGCTTCTTATGCTTCATTTTGAACGATTTTTTTACTATTTTTTTAAGCAGCAATTTTTTTTAATTATAGTATAATATTTTTTAGTTTAAGAAATTTTTTTACTAAATGATTGCTTAAGAAAACAGTAAAAATATCGTCCCAAATTAAACCTTAGTTGATCCTCATGGTCTGTCATAGCATCACAAGCTCATTTCTTATGCATAATTTTTTTTATTTTAAAATTATTTGCATGATAAATAATTGCCTTAATTAATTTGATAAAAAAATTCTTTCATCGTTCTTTCTTAAATATTTTCTAATTCATAAAGTCATGTACTCATAGTCCTGTATTAACCACTATGTTCACTATAAGTATGGCGAGAGTAGTTTCATTATGTTTGTTAGAGAGATAGAGAACTTAATGTCTTGACTTTGAACAAATATCCAACACACATACAAATAATGTGAGAGAGATTCTAAGAATCATAAAAGACATCAACATTTTTATATGGAAAATCCTGAAAAAGAGAAAAACCATGGGGTCTGACTTAGTTAAAATGAAGTCTCTAGTGTTTGTAGTCGATTACAAATGTTGCCCTTTCGGGGGAAGGCATTGCCTCAATGTATCATATAGTGCACATTACATAGCGGGGTTAGAAGAATCTAGTGATAAGGGAGTCATTTTGAGAATGTTGGTCTGTTCATTTGGTTGGTAGGGCTATATTTTGGAAATTGAGATCAAAGAGATTGTAGACGGCGAGCAAATATGGTTAATGGACCCGTAGTTGGCGAGCGACGGTGGTCGGAGGGAGTGTGGTCGGCGAGCGATCAAGGTCAGAGGGACCATCGTCGCTGGGTGATGGAGATTTGAGGGATCGTTATTGACACACGATGGTGATCAGAGGGACCCTAGTCGGAGGGCAATGGTGGTCGAAGGAAACCTCATTGGTGAGCGACGGTGGTCGGGGGCGACTGTAGTTGGAAGGCGACGGAGGTCTGAGGGACTATATTATTCGGGTGACGTTGGTCGAACAGACCGTAATCGGTGGGCGAAGGTGGTCGGAGGGCTCCTAGTATGTAGTCGACGGTGGTCGGAGGGAACGTAGTTGACAAGCACGAAGGTCAGAGGGACTGTAATCGACGGGAGACGGTAGTCGAAGGGAGCGTGGTCGGTGTGAGACAGTGGTCGGAGGGAGCGAGGTCTACGAGCGATGGAGGTCGAAGGGATTGTCGTCAGTAGGTGGCAGATGTCGGTAGTCAGATAACGGCTGATAGCCATGGGGAAGTATGGAGGTGGTCGGGTAAAAGTCTGACAGTGGACGATAGCCTGTTTGTAGTCCGACAGCAATTAACGGTCGGGCGGTGGTCCGATGATGGTTGAGTGGAAGTCCATTGGCGATCGACAACCAAGCGGAAGTCCGGTGGTGGCCAATAGTCACACGGGCGATGAAAGTTCGTTGGCGGTGGTGATGGAGCTCTTGAAGCTTCAAAACTCTCTCTAATCTTTAGCCAAAAGGTCCCACATCACGTAGAGAGTGTGCATCTATTTATATATTTTCATGAGTGGCACACCCCATAAATATAGAGAAGATCCGGGGTACGTTTGGAGTGCTCCATCGGAGCGCTTGTGTTGATTCCCCATATTATATAGCATTTTTTATTGTTTAAGTGCCTTAAGTGTTTCAAAATTCAACGATATTGGACTCGTTAATTGGATTCATCTCGCCGAGCCACTCGATTTGGCTATAAGCATGTCATGTTTGAATATTATTTGGTCTTCTAATTTAGGCTTTGAATATTCCAAATGTGCTTCAGGCCCACAATTTGGACCTATTTGGGCTCAGATTGGATTGACTTTAGTGTCGTTGGGTTCGTTTCTTTGAGACGTTCAGTTTGAGTATAAATTTGCTGAAATTGGAGTTCAGACAATCCCGAATTAAATTTTGGAAATTTTCAACTTGAATATACCCAAGATTCATGCGGGATGAAGTCAATTTTTGGTAACGTATCAATGTTCAGCAATGGCAACCCCAAAAAGTGAGGGTGGAGAGAGTGTGTGAAATGGATTAGAACTTGTAAAAAAATCAGAGAAGCCCACTCTATTTCATCTAACTCTGAATGAACTAATATCAATTGGATATAACTTTCTTATTCATGGTTTTGAGAAAAAGAGAGAGAGAGAGAGAGAGAGAGAGAGAGAGAGAGAGAGAGAGAGAGATAAGAGAGAGAATTTGGTGAAGCATGTTGATCAAATAGGTGAAGCTCCATCATATTGGAATCAAATGAGATACTTTTGGTTTCCTTATAAAAAGGTGCAGAGTAAAATGTAATACAGTGTAAAATGAATTAAATGTATTTGAAATGTTTGGAGTTATTTAGATAAGTGTATAAGTATAATTTTTTTTTTGACTTGAAGCAAAATGAATATAGTGTAAAGCTTAAAACTGATGGTAATCGACGACCAATGGTAGGGGGGATGGTAGCTTAGGGTATTGGCTAGTGGGAACAATGAAGTTAGCTTGCAATGAAAAAAAAAAGAGAGAGAGAGAGAGAGAGAGAGAGAGAGAGAGAGAGAGAGATAAATTGATTTGAAATCACTAGAAATTGCATTAGAGATTATAAAGAAAACTGATTAAGCGTTGTAATATAAATTAATGTTTCATAAGATTGGATGCTTTAACTTAAGAATATCAATAATATAAGGGCAATTAGTTACAAGGTAGAGTAGCATTCTCTTGAAAAACAATTTCATTCATAAAGATAAGCTTAAATACTATAAATAAGAAATCCCACAATTAACAATTAGAAAAGTCACCTTTGAGTTTTCCTCACTCGCGTTCTTTAGTAGGGGCTAGCGAAAAGATAGTCTCAACAAACCGAACGATGCCACCAAAGTTGTGAAGCACCTATGGTTACTTCAACAAAAGTTCATCGGAGGAGTTGTGTGAGGACGACCAGTGATTCGTCAACGTCCGGTTGGAAGGTTGTATGCTCTTTTCCTCTTAGAGATACCAATCACGAGAAGAGAAAACCCAAGAGATGAGAGAGGGAGGGGTCGGCCAAAGAGGAAGAGGGAGCTTCTTGGCCAATATAGGGTTAGGGTTTATGTAGGAGGAGAAGGAGAATAAATCTGAAATCAATTTCATATTTAGAATTAATGGATGGGAGGGAAATAAATATGAATTTGAATTTGAATTTCAAATCCAAAGCTTGGGTGGGTTAAAGTGGAGATAGAAGGGGAATTGCATAGTGGTGGTGATGTTGGAATTGATAGGGAAAAATTAAGCTTCAAATTCGTTACTCCACTTTTGGAAGGATGTAAAGAAATCCAAATCCAATTAGATTTAAATCGGGCTTAACTTTAGGGACTTTCCTAATTTAGATTGTCCCAAGGCTAACCAAGAGGGCGGGGGGGGGGGGGAAGGGGGGGGGGGGATGTTGGAATTGAGAGGAAAAAATTAAGCTTCAAATTCGTTACTCCACTTTTGGAAGGATGTAAAGAAATCCAAATCCAATTAGATTTAAATCGGCTTAACTTTATGAACTTTCCTAATTTAGAATTGACAATTTAGGAAAGTTTTTGAAATTCAAAATTTAAAACTTCTTTCAAAATTATATCAGCTAAATCAAGGAGGTTATTATGATGATGGAAATCATCATCAAGTCAGTTGGATTGGGCCGGCGGCATGCTTGGAAGTGGGAGTGGCCGGTGGTGGGGAAGGATTACTTGGTGGCTAGGAGGTGAGGGGGAGCTTTGGGTAGCCGTCGGGTAGGGAGGTTGGGTTTGCCGGTGTGACGCCCCAGGCATCCATAGTGAAAATCAGCTTTTTAAGGATTTTACAGCCGGTGTGGGAAGTGGGGGAGGAGGGAGGAAGCCGTTGGCTAGGGCAAGGGGACGAGGTCGGCAGTTTGGAGCAATGAAGTCGATTTGGACCACGAGCCCCGGACACTTTCGACGATTGGTGGGTATTGCTTTTGTCCACACCTAAGGACTTACCCACTCAAGAACCCACAAACTCAAGCGAGAAATCAAAAAAATTTATTTCATTCATCAATAATCCTAATACAAAGGCTAAGACCTTATATACAGGTCTCCAAACAACTACAAAGAAAAAAGACGGGAATGCCCTCAGGGCTACAACTCACAACACATAATAAATAAGGGTATAAACGGTTAAACTCAAATAAAACAACTAATACTAAACATATATAAAAAATAAAAAACTTCTAATCGTAGCCGTCGATCTACGATGCTTTCGGCGATAAACATTCCATAATCTCTTGCTGATGTCCATATCAGAAATTGGTGAACGATGTTAATCAAATAGGTGAAGCTCCATCATATTGGAATCAAATGAGACGCTTTTGGTTTCCTTATAAAAATGAATTAAATGTATTTGAAATGTTTGGAGTTGTTTAGATAAGTGTTAAAGTATAATTTTTTTTTATTTGACTTGAAGCAAAATGAATATAGTGTAAAGCTTAAAACTGATGGTAATCGACGACCAATGGTAGGGGGGATGGTAGCTTAGGGTATTGACTAGTGGGAACAATGAAGTTAGCTTGCAATGAAAAAAAAAAAGTATTATAAAAAAAACTATTGAGTTTATGATAAATCAAAATTAAATTATGAAATGAAAATATAAACAAAAAGATTTTACTTTATATTATTTTTTTCTTCAAATAAAAAAGAAAATTTTCATATCTCCTGCATGTGCATGCATCCATTTCAGCAAATACATGTGCATGCATCCATTTCAGCAAATCAAACTGCTGCTTCTAAGTTCCATTAGACGTGATGTGTTAGTGGTGACACTTGAATAACCAAGTAGAGAGTATTCTTAAAAGGAAAATGTAAATCCAATGGTTGAGGAATTTTATATGCAGGGAATTGGCACGAATCTTAGGGAGGCATTATACGAGTTACGTGATCCAACAGATCGCTGCACTCTGTGACGTTTACCGGCTTGTTTCTCTCTCCAACGCCTAAGCCTCCGCCCCCACGAAAAACAATAGCAGAAATCACAAATCACAAAATCCACATCCCCAGTCTACGAACATCATCCACTCGATCCCAATTCCCAATCAGATCAGATTAAATTAAGGTGCCGCAGCGCCGAATCATTCTCCAATTAGCCCTCCCCAATTCGTCTTCTCTCTTTTCATCGTCTCGCGTGCTTCTCAGCGAGCCCTAGCAAAGCGTACATTTCCTTTTTTCTCTGGTATTATGCTTTCTGTCACGGATCTGTTCTCCCTTTACGACCTGCAATCTTACCGTTTAGTTTTTTATTCTTTTTTCAAATCACTTTGCGCTCCGCAGCTTTTTTATAGTCGATTTGATGTCATGCCAACGGTGATATTCTTTTGTTTTCTTGATCGAGGGATCTTATTTTTTGTATGGATGGGTAATTGTCGTTTGATTCGAATGGATGGGTAATTGTCGTTTGATTCGAATAACTGTGTTCTGCACAGCGGATCGACTTGTTTGTGATTGCGTTGATGAAGCTGATTTTGTTAAATTGAGCGGATTTCTTTTGGTGGTGGGACTAATGTTGTGAGTGCACCTGTAATTAATGAGCACTGTTGATGCTTAACTTGGGCATTGAATGAAGCAGGAAGCTTTAAGAACGTTGAGTTGGGGAGATTGAAGGGGCTGCGTAGTGTTTTGGTTGCTGTGGCACAGTGTGTAGACAATGGCTGTCTTTCCATGTAGTCTACTTAGTGGGTATTGGTGCATACCCTCTATTACTGTGAAATTAATTACTGCCATTTTATTGCCACGATGTGTAATATTAAGAGGGTAATTCAGAAAGCATAAAAGTATGCTGGCGCAGAAGTGCACTTCCAACTAAACAAGGTGCTCTTACAATTTTTTTCCTGAAATGGTTCGGTAAGAAGCGGGCAATAATTAGACTTGATATTGTCTTTCTTTTTGTTGAGATATTATATTATTGAGTCTGTTACCATCGGTCTTGTTTTTTTTCCCATCTTAAGGCTTCCTTTGGGACGGCTTTGTTACTACTTCATAAAACAACTTTTAAGTATAAACTTTTTAATTTTTGAACTAGAAAGCTAAAGCAGTAAGACACCCCCAAATGAAACTTAAGTTCGCAAGGTGCGATTTGTTATAAGAAGCAAGGTTTGAGCCCAATAACTTGGCGATAACTTCCAAGATTTTTTTCAGCTGGATTAGTTAACACCCACAACGTGTTCCCACTGGTCATGTTATTGAGTAGCCTTGATTTGACCTCGCATTCTAAAATTTAGGGTTGTTTGGTTAGGTCGCTTATTGCATGATTAAAAAAGAGAGGCCTAAATATGAAAATTTTAAAAATGGTGATGAGTTGTTTTTTTCTCGACAATAGAAAAGATCCATTGATTATAGGAGATGAACACCAAATGCTGATGCTGCTTCTTCTTACATGGTAGGAATACAAAAAGTAAAAGTTATAAAAAAATAGTTGTCAGGTATAAGAAACTACATCAATTACATCAAATGAAAGTGAAATGGACTAGAACATGGAGCTTGGTGGTGGCTAACAACAAATATTGTAGCATCATTCATAACTATAATCTATATTTCAGTCAGAGTTATCGTAGTTATAATAATCCTAAGCCGAAAACCTAATAAATTCTAACATTTTGACATATATCTTATCACAACATCATTTCTTTTTTTAGTGGAAATATCCTTTTAGAAGCGAATGTCTCAAAAAGATCGTTCTTATTTGATTTCCTTCTAGCTGGCATATAATTAATACAGGACTTGTTTGCACATCTCTATATATAAACAATAAGAATCTGAATTCACAAGCTTAGTAAGTTGAACAAAATGGGGAAAAGGGCACCTGAGTGGGAAGAAAAATCTCAAGGGTAAAATCTCTACCAGAAAAACATTCCCCAAAAATAAGATCTTATCCTTCTGGTTCGATAGTTTGATCCATCTTGTCATTTTTGAGAGAATTGACATTTCCTGGATTTTGAGGAACTGGAATTGGGTCAATGGTAATATAATCATATAGCTCGCCATTTCTTGATTTTTTTTTTTGAGGAACTGGAATTGCTATTAGTGTGCAGAGTTGATCAGTAGAGCATCAGTAGGGATTTCAGTATATGTATATCCCGTGATGACTATAGACAAGAATTGGTTGGTTTAGTTATCTTGTACAGGAGCTGTAGACAGAGCTGTCAAAGAGTCAGCAACATTATATACCATAGGAAGCTGTGGAAACTTGATTTGTTGGCTGATAATAACAACAACAATTTCATTTTTTTTTCTTTGCTAGTAATGGCAACTTGATAATTAGTTTTATCAGATGCTTTATGTTAAAGATGAAGAATGAAGCAGTTTGTATTTCAAAGGTTGGTCATGTTGCATGTTAAATGATTTTTTTATCAAGTTGATTAGCAAAGAATGAAGAAACTAGCTGTTCGTGTAGTAAAAACATGTAAGGACAAATGGTTAAGTGAATACAAGGATATGTTTGTGGATCATAGGTGGGGACATTTTTTTAATCCTACACTTTTAGAAGTTCGTTGTTAAGATCTATCAGGGACCAGATAGTTTTATAGACCATAGATAGAGTTGATTTTTCAGTTTAAATGAGTACATAAATATTGGTAAGGCAAGGAGATAAAACCAATGTGAAAGGTCTTGGATGGAGTAGGAGGCCATAAATGAAGTTTTCAAAAAGTATTTAGCTGAATTAGATTGATATAGTGCAGTAATTTGCAAACAGAGATTATTAATAATGATGATGTGTTATAGTAGGGATGCAAATAAACCGGGCGTTTAACAAGCTGCTTGTGGCTTGGCTCGTTACAACTCTTTCATGATCATTTGTTTCATTAATCAAACAATTTTGACCAGTTTTTCAAAAATATTCAATTGTTAAATAAACAAACTTGAAAACCTATGCGTTTGACTCGTTTATATTCATGAGCAATATCAATTAAAGCTCGTGAACAAGCTCGATATAAAACTCATTAAGAAGTTTGATTAAATCTTTATTTTGTATATTTTCAGATAATTTTTAGTTTTATTATAATAAATGATTCTTATTTTATAAAATAGAATGAATTTGTTTATGAACAAGAGGTATTTGTTCATGTTTGCTATATATATTTTTTAAGTGCTCTTCAACTAGCTAGTTTATATGAAGAATCATTTTATGAGCTCATTTGCTTGTGAAGAAGCTCGTTTAGTAGCTCGAAAACACTCACTAGATATATTCGTGAACGGGCTCGTTTGGTAGGTAAAAAATATTCTTTAGATATGCTCACATGTATGCTCTTGGTAATTGTTTATTAGTAGGCTCGATAAGGCTCGCTTGTCTTGAAATTCCACTGAGCAAAGGGGGGCGGGGTCTACAGTTGCATCGAACTGAGCACATAATATAATATAAATCATACAATATGATTATTCTAAAGTTAAAAAATCATAATTAATGCAAATTGGTTCTATTAATTTAATTAAAAAGGCACATCTTATACTACACCATGCATTGTATAGTATGATATGATACATTACGATACACATCGTATGGTATGATACACATATGTACCATACACATCGCATAATAAAATCCTAAGTTAAATATTTATTTATCACATTTAAACTAACTTTTTCTGTTTGAAATGCCCTATATTTCCTGTTGCAGATTAGACAATTCAACTGACGTTGAACTGAGCTAGCATGTATAAAAGAAGATACACTTTGATATAAGATGCCATATCAACTGCTGCATATAGTATTATTCATTCAATGATTTATTTTTGCACACCTTCTATCCGTACTATCTTTCGTATATTAACTTTTTTTTTTAAATTTTTGCACACATTCAATGATTTATTAATTTAATATACTTATCACTAATATATCATATTTATGCAAGAAACTTAATGGAATGTAGAGATATCCGAAGATATTATGGAGGTTGCTGAATATTACACTTTGGAGAGGTTAAGAAAATATTTGGAGTAGGAATTGTATAGTATAAAGGGTTGAAGATAATAGCATTGAGATGAACAGGAATAATAATATGAAGATTGATATTAATTAAATAATTTTTTAGTATTATGATGATAGTTTGTGTTTATGTTTTTTGTTAGTATTAATGAGAATTTTAAAGTCAATTTTAGAAAGAAATGGGTGGATTGCTATGGTGTATATCCGAAGAAGCGACTATGATTATTCTAGCAAAATTAGCTTACAAATTCTAATAAATTCTAAAAAGTTGAGTTCTAAGGGGATTCATGTTGAGAATGAGATCATCATCACATTTTTAGCCTTATCATAATTATTTTGGGGTCTATTTTGAGTGGTGCAGTCGGTTTTAAATCAATTCAATGATTTTTTTAAAGCTTTTTATGCTACTTTTGGTCTACTGTTTTCCTTCATAACCCTTCAATGTTAATTTAACAATTTATGAATGTTGTTCTTATTTTAATTGCACACGTCCAAACTAGTTAAGTATATTTTCAATTATTTTATCTTCAAAATATGCTACTCATGTTGCCTCTATGATAATTTATTAACCTTTTCTTTATAGTTTTGCAACATATCCATCCACATCTTCATATCTGTCATGCTCAACTTGGCTACCAATACAATTTTGCCACCATCCGTAACTTTAGAGAATTCACATATATATGTAAATTCTTCGGTGTAATTGATCCAAGGTTTTTAAAGCTATCATTTTATTTTCTAGTTATAATGACTAATAATTACTAAAATCATACCCACTTAAATTGCACATAATATATTTTATTTTTATTTTACTAATCTTAAGCTTTTTTCTAAATATTTTGTTAATTGTTCTAACTTTTCATTTATTTCAATCGTTTTCTTATTATAATAATATCATTTTCAAAAAACATACATATAGGCACCTCATTTTAAAAGTCCTTCATAAGCATTCCTTTAACTAATAAGAAATTCATATGAACTTATTGATAATCCTTGTTGTACTTCTGCTAAATTAATTTCTTTGATTACTCTATAGCTTCTTCTTCTAATACTGGTCAATATTTTACCATTTTATTTTTAACAATGAGTATAATATGTGATTGGAGAAAGTAATGTTTGATTTCATAGAAGCATTTAAACTTGCAATTACGAACGTATACTTTAGGTGAAGGATCAGCTAATTACTTGAAAAGGCTTGCTTTTAATTCACATATACTACAACAACGACAACAACATCAAGCTTTTGTCCCACTACGTGGGGTCGGCTACATGAATCATTTTTCTCCATTGTGCCCTGAATTACATATACGAACTGAAAAATTAGATGCAACAAGAGCTAAAAAAATTACAAAAGATTGTAAGGTCTTATAAGGAGAATCCTACTTTCTATTTCCTGATTTACTAATTAACTCTGTTTTTTTTATTTTTTTCTTTACATTTAAATAGGTGTTCTTGCGATAGGAAATGAGTTCATTAGATGCAACAAGAGCGGAGCTTGCTTTGTTGGTATTGTACCTCAACAAAGCCGAGGCTAGGGATAAGATTTGCAGGGCTATTCAGTATGGGTCAAAATTTTTGAGCAATGGACAGGCAGGCACTGCACAGAATGTTGACAAATCAACTAGCTTAGCAAGGAAAGTTTTTCGACTTTTCAAGGTGAGGTTTTTGTTTCTCAGAAATTATCAACTGTTTTTATTCTTCTGCTTGAGCACAATGATTTTTATCTGGCGGACGTGCAGTTTGTGAATGATTTGCATGCTCTGATAAGTCCTCCTGCTCAAGGGACCCCTCTTCCTCTCATATTAGTTGGAAAGGTACCTGGTTTTTTCTCTTTTTTTTTTCAAACATTATTTATATCTATGGGCTATTGAATCTGTCTGTTTAAAATTCACCGGGCATCTTGCAGTCTAAAAATGCTCTACTATCAACTTTCTTATTCCTGGATCAAATTGTCTGGGCTGGAAGAACTGGGATATACAAGGTTCAAATTTCCTTCTAAAGCTTTACCCCAAATGAGTATTTGGTGATTTAGGATTTGTTTGGGACCACTTTCTTTCTGATTCTTGAACCAGCTTTCTAGTAAAAAAAAATTTTTGTACTAGAAAGCTGGTTCAATAATAAAAAAGCAAATCGTCCCAAACGAAACCTTAAAATTGGATGAATAATTGATTTTCTTCCTTTAATTTTCCAGAACAAAGAACGCGCAGAACTGATTGGTAGGATATCCCTGTTCTGCTGGATGGGTTCTTCAGCTTGCAGTACTCTAGTCGAGGTTCGAGCCTCGTTTTTTTTTTTTTTAAATTTAAAGTTTATTTTTCTTTTTAAACATGAAAGATTTAAACATCATTTGTGATCCAAGATTGATTTGCTTGTTTCTAGTGCATATAATCTATTGTTTTCTTACATTAAACGTTTAAATTCCTTTACTACAGCTAGCAGAGCTTGTGAGATTATATAACTCCATGAAAAGGTTAGAGAAGGAGCTGAAAGGAGAAGATAAACATGGAGTATGAAATGTCAATTTTAGTGATATCTAATACATGTCTGCTTGTTTATATAATAAAACTATTAAATGCTTTTGGCCATGGTGAATTTCAGAATCCACAATACCTGGTAAAGGTCAAGCAGTCAAATGAGAGGCTTCTGTCTTTGATCAAATCATCTATGGATATAGTGGTTGCTGTTGGGCTGCTTCAACTGGCTCCCAAGAAGGTTACTCCTCGTGTTACTGGAAGCTTTGGTTTCATTACCTCCCTCATTTCTTGTTATCAGGTAGGCAGCTTAATCTTTCTTTCTTTAGTTCGTTTTTTTTTTTCTTGTAAATGTAGTACTTCGTTTTCTTTTATTTTTACATTCTTGTACGCCTTTGGTTCAGCTACTTCCTGCTCTTGCAAAGTCGAAGGCTACATGAGAAGGTCAGATAAAGCCACCATTAATGTTTATTTTTACAATTTCTATCTCATTTTAATTAGACCGTTGAAAATAGAATAAAGCTTTGTTTGGGCGGATTGAAGCTTTTTAGAAAATTGCTGGGGGAGGCTTTCTTAATGCTTTATAAAGCAGCTTTTTAGTACAAAAATTTTTAGTTCAAATTTTTTTTTTTTACTATGAAGTTGCTTTAGAAAGGAGTAAAAAAGCTGTCCCAAACGAGAGATATTATTCTGTGCGGATGCCGAACGAAGCTCTACATCCGGATACCAACCAAAATGAGCTACATAAGCGATACCGAGCCGTAGTACCAAGCAGTAACAAGCCCCGGTACCGCGGTACCGAGCCGCAGGATTAGTTATCCGGACGGGATTCGGCTTCCGCACAGAATAATTTTTTCCCAAACGAAGCCTAAATCTGTCCATAATAACTTGATACCCGTAATCTGATAGGTGGTTCTGCTTGAAGTAGTGATTCAGTGAAGGCAGTAGCTTTGGTGGTGCTGAATTTGCATTATGCGGTTGAATATGTATAATCAGAAACAACCTTTCCACATTTAGAGAAGGATTGTTATATCTAAATGCGAATCAATCAAAGCATTCTATATTTGATAAGGAAATGCAAAATTTCTTAATGATATAAATTCTTCATATTAAGAATTACTGTTTTTTTTTAATACTCTTCTGCGAATGTGATTTTGACTGCTTTATGTTTTGCCTTTATGTTCTGGAGGCAGGGCAGATACTTTTTAGTACAGGTTCTAATGGGAAAGATGCTATTTCATGCAAACATGTTGATGATCTGTATAATTGTAGAATAATTGCTTTTTTATGTTTTCTCACTGGACTTGCTACAGAACAAATTAGGCTTTCATTTGTTCTTCCTTTAAATAAGTTGTATAAGCAAAAACCATTTTCAATTGTGCCACAGCAAACACGTAGGCTTCGTTTGGGACCGTTTTTTTACTGTTTCTTAAAGTAGCTAGTTTCTTGGGATGAACTAGCGAGCTGTTGCATTTGTTGAAAAGGGTAAACTTGCTCATTAAATATTACATGGCGAGAAGTGTAAATTTTGTTTGTAAGAGGATCAAGATAGTGATATCCTTTTTGAGAGGACGCTTATCCAATAAATACACATGGTTTAGATAAAGAACCAAGTTTTGATTTGGTGCAAGGACGAAGCCATGGATGGCAGAGACATCCAAAAGTTTTGAGATGTGTATATGTTGGTCTTTTGAGAAACAGAGATTCATACTGATGTCGCACTATTCACAAAACCTATTTTTTGACGAAAATGAAGATGAGAAAATGGAATATATATATATTTTTTGGTCTTAGAAATGGAGTTCGGTTGAAGACGAATTACACTTTGATATGACAATTAGTGTATTTTGAAGTTAACTATGTTCAAACAATGCAACATCATGAAACATAAATTTTGATTTCCAAAATAAGAATGGAACAATAGTTAATTGTTCCATTATTAGTTGATGAAATTTATTTTTCATTTCTTTTTACATATTAGTTCATCATTAATCATTATATTACTGTTAATGCATTGATTTATCATTAATCTTTATTAGATTAAGGCCTATTTGAGATAACTGCACTGTTTTGTTTTGTAAAGATGAATGAAAAACTGTTGTGAGAAAAATAAATTTTTTGAAAGCTATAATAAGTATTATAAAAAGCAATTTTTTTAAAAAATAATGAGAAATATGTAATTAATATAGCCAAAAGAGAGACATATATAAAATTTCGAGTGGCTTTCCTCAACAAGAAAATTGGCAGCATTATAAATACTTTGACTTCGTTGGATAACGATGTGTTATTATTGAGTTATACTATGCGTATAAGATAAATTTCAGTGATTTAATTGCACAAAATAAATTCGTTAATTATGTATATGTTTGTATGCTAGAATTAGAATAGTTGGATGATGTCAGTTGGGCAATAGTAGTTGAATAATGGTAGTTAAATAATGACCATCTGATGACAACAGGCAAACGAGTTGAGTTGAACTCGAGTCAGGCCTAGTTTGAACTCTAACTCGCGAGCAAAATCCCGAGCTCCAGTTCGGTTCATGTAACTGAAAATGAGCTCGCTAGCAAAATTTGTTAGTCTGCCTTTTGCGGTTTGCACGTGAAGGTGTGGTTTG
The DNA here is from genome assembly GCF_001605985.2 of Dendrobium catenatum. NCBI lineage: Eukaryota > Viridiplantae > Streptophyta > Magnoliopsida > Asparagales > Orchidaceae > Dendrobium > Dendrobium catenatum. The sequence continues at coordinate 21,654 of NW_021318865.1, forward strand.
CAAATGAAGGAGAGGTTCACCTTCTGCGGTTAGCACGTGGAGATGCGCGTTTGCACCACCTTCCACCTTTATACGAGCTGCTCGACATGTAATCGAGTTGAGCATCACCCGAGGTCAATAATCCAACGAGCTCAAAGTTCTGCTCGAGCTTGAGCTCGAAACTCGATAAGCTCAGCTTGCGAGCTCGAGCCGGCTCGACTCACTTACCAATAATACATGGTGATGTTAGGCGTATTTTTTGTAACTATTTTATTATTATTTTTAAAAGTAACTTTTTAGTCTAAAAATTAAATTTTTGTATTAAAAAGCTATTTTAAGAAACAATAAAAAATTCTTCCCAAATGAAATTTTAGTAAACCGTTAAATGATAACGATCAGATGAGAGTAGTTAGATGATGAGGAAATGAGTACTACTACAGTTGGGTGGTTGTGGTCATGTTGTGACAGTCGGGCAACAACAATCAAACAATGACGGTGGTTGGTGATGATGATCAACATTGAATGTTGGATTGATTTTCAAGTGTTTTAGATCTCAAAGCTCTTTTCAATCCCAAGTCTATATTTTATATATAGACTGAGGGTTAATTTATATCATTTAGAGAGTGATATTTTGATAAATTTAGTCAAAGTTCTATCATTCTCAATCACACAGCCCATATTGCATGAATACTTCGATCATATATCATTTATTTAGCATTTAAGTGCCTTAACAAACTCACAAACAAATGATATTAGGCTTTGTGGATAAGCATGCAAAATTCAAAGATCATCTGGTCATTTAGTTAATACTATGAAGTTTTCAAATATATTTCAAGAGCTTGAATTTGGTTCATTTGAACTCAAATTAAATCAATTTTGATGATGTTGGGTTTATCTTGAAGGACATTTAATTAAACTATAACTTTGTCAAAATTAGATTTAAAATGAAGTTGAACTTAATATATATATATATATATATATCACTATCATAAATATGAATATTAAAATATATTGATATATATCACTGGCATAAATATGAATATTAAAGTATATCATAATTAGATGAATGGTAGACTATTTTTTTGGAGAAAAGAATTGACAATTGAATTTTCAAGTGATTTGTTGACAAGGGCGTAGCCAAAAATTTTATTAGTGAGGGCACAAATTAGTGATTTCAAATTACTCTTAAATATCTTCCAATGATCTTCAATATTGTTGCGTCCTGGAGTATTCACGGCGGTAGAGAAATATATAGTTTAACGTCTTAACATAGTACGAAGATCCAACACACAATCAGATAAGTGAGAGGGTGTAGCGTTCATAAGAGACACCATAGTTTTTTATGTGGAAACCCCTAAAAAGGGGGAAAAACCACGGGGCCTGGCCCAGTTTGAATGAATCCACTAGTATTTGCAGTCGATTACAAATGAGGTCCTTCCTTGGGAGAAGGCATTGGCTTTGATGACACAAATGTACATCATATAGAGCGCATTACATGCTATGAGTTAAAATATAGACATGTTTATTTGGTTGACACGAATATAGTCGATAGGATGGAGGTCGGAAAGATCGTTGTCATGTGATGGAGATTCGAAGGACCATAGTAGACGACAGAGGCCAGAAGGACCATAGTCGGCAGGAGACCGGGGTCAGAAAGACCGTTGTCTGTTGATGGAGGTTAGAAGAACCATAGTAGGAAACGGAGGTCATAAGAACCATAATCGGCAAGAGACCGGGGTCAGAAATACTGTTGTCTGTTGATGGAGGTCAGAAAAACTATAGTAGGCGACGGAGGTCTGAAGAACCGTAGTCAGCAGGAGACCAAGGGTCTGAAAGACCGTAGTTGGAGGGCGGTACTTTGGTAGAAGTCTGGGCGTCATGTGGTGTCCTGGTGGAGCTCGGGGCCTCAAGTGTCAATTCGGTGGAAGTCCGGGCCTTAGGTAGTGGCCTGGTGGAGCACAGGGCCTCAAGTGGTGGTCCGACAGAAGTTTAGGCTTCAGGTGGCGGTCCGGAGAAGTCTGGGCCTCAAGTGGTGGTCCGACAGAACTCCAGGAGGCAGGTGGTGGTCCGGCAGAACTCCGGGCGTCA
>NW_021318865.1:29365-42653 GCF_001605985.2 Dendrobium catenatum
TGCCAAAAAAAAAAAAAAAAGTCTTTTAACCATGTTTTTATTGTAGTCTTAAACTTATTCTTTTTATCAAGTGAAATATAGATAAACTTAGATGGAAAAATGCATATTTGAAAGATTCTTTATAAGAAAAAGAGCTCACTCCATATGTTATTTGTGTATATTCCAAACTAATCTCTTACTTATTGCCTTTCAATTCCAAATGAATATCTTAAATCAAACACTCAATAAATCGAGATAAAAGTACAAGTCAAAATCTTACTAAACAAATGTATCCATCATCTTTACTAATTTTTTCTCACTTATTTCAAAAAATAATCCTATAACTTAAGATCCATTCTCTCATTTAATATATCAACCTTGTGGTCTGCTTAAAGAATTACTTCTTAATCTTAACACACCCTTAAATCTTGATAACTCTACAATAAATATAATATTTATGCACCGTTCAAATCACTTCAACCTAATAATCGCTATCATTCTTTCACTAATATTGTCTCTAAATATGGATGCCCCATTCACTACCTCCAAAATCAAATATAGTTATTGTAGAAACCTGAGAGCCGAAACTAGAATCAAGAAGCAAGAAGAACAGAAAGTAGAAGACGATCTTATTATTTTTGTCTACCTTTTACAGAGACGTACAACTCTATATATAGACTTTAGGATTTGCTATGTACAGGGAGATATCCAATAGAATAAAGACAACTCAGCTATTATGAGATAAATACAAAATATTTATTTGTTTACTCTAATACGCCCCTGCAAACTGATGGGTCCTGGATGACCGTCAGTTTGGTTCTTAAAGTGTGAAAGCGAGTTGTAGAGAGGGACTTGGTAAGAATGTCTGCCACTTGATCGACCGTGCTTATGGGTAGAACAGAGATGTTCTGCTGTTGTATATGATCCCGAACGAATCTCTGATCTATTTCTATATGCTTGGTTCGTGCGTGGAAGACTGGATTATTTGCTAGAGCGATAGCTGAGATGTTGTCGCAATAGATTTTCGTTGGAAGATGCTGATGAATGCTGAAGTCTTTGAGTAGTCGTCTAAGCCATATGACCTCCGCTGTGAGTGCCGCGAGCGATCTGTATTCGGACTCCGTAGATGATCGTGCTACCGTAGTTTGTTTCTTGACGGTCCACGAAATGATCGTGTCGCCTAGAAAGGAGCAGAAGCCTGAGGTGGATTTGCGGGATAGCGGATCTCCGGCCCAGTCGGCGTCTGAAAAGGCAGTGAGAGATAAGTTAGATTTTGTAATAGGAATTCCGAAATTGAGCGTACCTTTGATATAGCGGAGAAGGCGTTTGAGCATATATATGTCCTAAGGTTGGGGGTTGTGCATATGTTGCGATAGTTGATTGACGCTGAAGGCAATATCTGGACGGGTGATTGTAAGGTATTGTAACGATCCCGTGAGACGTATGTATAGCTGGCCGTCCTGAAGGAGCGTATCTGCAGGAAAGAAAATCGGTGGTTTTGTGCAAGTTGGATTGGCTAGCGGTTTGCATTGCATGAGATCCGCCTCTTGCAGAATTTTGGTGGCGTATTGTTCCTGAGACAGAAAGTAATGCTGTGAGCATTTCGTAATTTTGATACCAAGAAATTCGCTAACCTCGCCGAGTTGCTTCATAGAGAATTTGGCCTTTAGTTTGGATAGGATTGAGCTAATGATTTCTTGATTGTTGCCGGAAATTAGTATGTCGTCGACATAGACTAGTAGGAACACAGTTGAGTTATCGTGATTTTATAGAAGAAGAGATGGATCCGACTGGCTATGTATAAACCCGAGAGTGCCAAGAAATTCGGTAAATGTGTTGTACCACTGACGCGGAGATTGCTTTAGTCCGTAGATGGATTTATGAAGTCTGCATACTTGGTTCGGGTGACTTGTATCCTCGAATCCTTTTGGCTGAGTCATATAAACCGTCTCGGATAGGTTTCCGTGAAGAAACGCATTAGCCACGTCGAGTTGTTGAACAGGCCAGTTGTTGTGGAGTGCAACAGTTAGTAGTACCCGAATTGTTGGCAGCTTCGCAACTGGACTAAATGTCTCGGTGTAGTCGATCCCGTATTCTTGATGGTTTCCTTGTGCTACTAAGCGAGCTTTGTGTTTTGCAATCGACCCATCGGCATGAAGCTTTAGTCGGAATGTCCATTTGCATCCTAATATTAATGCGTCTGGCGGGGGAGTAGTGAGAGACCAAGTTCCTTGCTGTTGCAGAGCAAAAAATTCCATGGCCATGGCCTCACGCCATTCGGCATGTTGAATAGCTTCTGTGTATGAGGTAGGAGCCGTAGGGTGGATCGGCGATGTTTGCTTATGCAGCAGGTTCATACGAACGGATGGCCGAAGAGACCCTGTTTTGCTGCGGGTGGTCATTGGGTGAGAAGGCATGATTAGAGTGCTGGGAGGCTGAGATAGGTTGCCCAAATCCATGTTCTGCACGGGAGAGTTGGTAACATTACTTGTGTTGGATATGGGAGGGCAAAATTGAGTTGACAGAGTTGGTTTAGGCTGCCTGGTGGTGGATGCAGGGGCAAGCAGAAGCGGAGGAATGTCTTCCGGCTTGTCGGGTTGGCTGGTAGTTTGAACAGAGAACGGAAAGCTGGATTCGTGAAATGAGACATGCCTGGAGAATATAATCTTGTTTGTGGTTGTGTCAAGGCACTTATAACCTTTGTACATGTCTGAGTATCCTAGGAACACATGAGGTGATGCTTTTGGTTGCAATTTATGTCTGAACTGCGATGGTATAAGGGGATAGCACGCGCAACCGAACGTTCTTAAGAAGGTATAGTTTGGTTTGGCGTTGTGAAATTTTTCGAACGGAGACAGATTGTGGAGAGTAGGAGACGGTAATCGATTAATGAGGTAGTTTGCTGTTAGAGCGGCATCGGGCCAAAATTGGAACGGCGTAGAAGACGTGTGCAGAAGTGTGCGAGTCGTCTCGGTGATATGACGATGCTTACGCTCGGCGATCCCATTCTGCTCTGGTGTGTAAGGGCAAGAGACCTGATGAGTGATTCCGTTAGAACACAAAAAATTAGAAAAAGCATGATTCATATACTCTGTTCCACCGTCAGTACGAAGCACTTTGATTTTCTTGTTAGTGTATGTTTCAACCTGGTTTTTGAAATTAATAAAAGTTTGGAAAACTTCTGATTTCATACGTAAAGGGAATAACCACGTAAATCTCGAAAAATCGTCAACGAATATTACGTAATATTTGAAACCTTGGTTCGAAATCGTGGGAACAGGTCCCCAAACATCAGAGTGGATTAGAGCTAACGTAGTAGTAGAGTGTTGTTTTGAAAGTTCAAAAGACATTTTATGACATTTGGACATAGCACACGTTGCACAGTGAGTAAAAGATTTTCCCAAATTAAGATTTGGGTTACATTTTGATATTAAATCAAATGTATGCTTATTGGGATGTCCGAGCTTCCTGTGCCATGACTCCGCCTTAGTGAGGTCCGCCATGAGAGCTTTATTTGCTTCCGTAGAGCTTTCTGCTGGTAAGGTATAAAGACCATTATTACATGGCCCTTGAAACAGAACTTTGTGAGTCTTCATATCCTTCAAAATGAACCCAGATGGATTAAAGGTAATTGTAATGTTGTTATCTTTAGTAAGTTGTGAAATCGAAATGAGATTATATCGAATGGCAGGAGAGTAAAGAATTTTTGATAGATGCAGCTTACGTGACGGGGTCGGGAGAAGACCCGCCCCTGTATTGGTAATGCCGACCGAACTGCCGTCCCCGATGGTAATGGTGTCGGAGCCGCGATACGGTCGGGAAAGAGACAGATTGTCCATGGAGTTCGTGAGATGCGCGGAGGCGCCGGAATCCAGGTACCAGCTTGAGTCTGGATTGGTGTTGGTAGCAAGAAGCGCCGTTGATTGTTGAGTCGCCGGTGGTGTATACTGAAGGTTCGCACGATGCCAGCACGAAGCTGCGGAGTGGCCCCGTTTTAGACAAATTTGGCAGGTTAAGGTTGCTGAATTTGAGTTTCTTGATTCCCTTGCGGTGTTGGTTGGGCTTCTTCCTCGGGATCTTCGACCACGACCACGAGAGACAAACAGAGCCGTGGTCGGATCTGAATTGCCGGTGGTTTTGGCTGCGTCGGTAGCAAGATTGACTTCCTCACTGAGAAGAAGTGGGTAAAGCTGATCAAGATGAATCGGAGTCATCATTGTCCTGATTGCAGTTTTAAAGGATTGGTATGAAGGGGGAGGCCGTTTAGGATATATAGGATGATGTCTTCAGTATCCACGACCGAGCCAGCCGCGGCGATTTTGTCGACAAGAGTCTTGATCTCTGTTAAGTATTGAGTCATGGTAGAGTTCTTGAGAGCGATGTTGTGAAGCTCATTCTTTAACTGTATCACTTTAGAGCGATTAGTAGATTGGAACTGTGTTTCCAGAGCTGTCCAGATGGCCGCAGTTGAATCCAATGCAAGAACGTATGGAAGCACAGAGGTGGAGATGGTAGAACACAACGATGCGGACAGATTTTGATCTGTATGAGACCATTGGAGAAAGAGAGGGTTGGGAGATGATGATCCTTCCAGATTTGGGATGAGTTCAGGCGGCGGAGGAGAAAGAGGATCAAGAAACTTTTGGAACCCATTTGCTTTAAAGATTTTGAGCACCTGGGATTTCCACAGTGGAAAGTTGTCCGGAGAGAGCTGAATAGATACGACATTTTTGATGTTGGAAACGAGAAATTTCAGGTTGGAGGAGATGACCGGATCGGGAAGAGCGGTCGCCGGGTTCTGGCCAGCGAGCGAGGAGGTGTCGGAGTGAGCCATGGAGGAGGGCAGGATCAGCTACCTAATCTGATACCATGTAGAAACCTGAGAGCCGAAACTAGAATCAAGAAGCAAGAAGAACAGAAAGTAGAAGACGATCTTATTATTTTTGTCTACCTTTTACAGAGACGTACAACTCTATATATAGACTTTAGGATTTGCTATGTACAGGGAGATATCCAATAGAATAAAGACAACTCAGCTATTATGAGATAAATACAAAATATTTATTCGTTTACTCTAATATTTACATTCACCCGTGCCTGCATGCCTGCCCATAGTAATAATGCAGCAGCATAATTGGTTGAGCAGCAGGTAGCTGGGTCGGGCCGGCGAGATTTTCATGGGTGCATGAAATTTACATGGTCAGTGCAAAGCTGGGTTGTGCGCTGAGTGTGAAGGGTGCGTGAGTGAGGGCATATCTCGTGGGCGCAACGACAGGACAGACAAGCTTGTAAGAAGCGGCAGGCCGATTTTTGGGTCACGTAGGAGTCGCGAGAGGGTCGCTTGCAGGGAAGGCCTCGCTCGTGAAGAGAAACTACGGAGTTGGCTCGTGTTCTCAACTGTTGCGAGGTCATGGTTTCGTGAAAGTGAATGGGCTATAGATGCACGATTTTGAGCGGGATTTGATTCGAAAGAGTTGATGCCTTACAAGCAAGGATCGAGTGCCAAGATTTGCCAAGAGACCGATTTTGGAAGCAATGTTTATCAAAAAAAAAAAAGGCTAAATATCTGTTTAGACTTTAGATCCTTCGAGGTGGAGTGTCCGGGTTGAGATCTGCATATTAACAGGCAAGATCGTTCGGATTTGGTATGTCAGAGCAATAGAGACAAAAATAGTGAATTAAAAAACTATGGACTGTATGATCAAGAATCTTGTAGCAGAAGGCTGGTTGCAAGCTGCGGTATTGCACAAGCAGATGGTTCGCAGTGTCGCAGACAGAGAAGAAATGTGGTAGGGCAGTGCGTTTATGGTTTTGGATCAGGAGCTGGTGCTGTGTAGAAGACCAGGACAACCACATGCAAGAGTGCGCAAGAAAAGGGCACCAGACTCGAGACTGGACATGTGGATTGTGAGAAGTCATAGGCTGGAGTGTGCATGAGTGCTGGGGGAAGACGAATGAGCCGGACGGTGCAGATCATGGGAGGAAACACTATGGGCGCAAGTGCGTGTGGTTTAGAACACACGGAAGTGTAAGTTGGTGTCGTGGATTGTTACACACAATGGAGGTTGAGCGCGAGTAGGATTGGGTTCAATTCGACATGCATATTTGCTGATGGAGTTAGTGCAAGGAGCCAATCAGATTGCAACAAACATTAGTTCTTTTATCTTTGATTACAAAATATGGACCAAAATGAAGATTGTTAGAATTAGTCTAGTTTTATGGTAACTGATTTTGCAAGACACCACACTAGTTTCTAATTCCTATAATAGGATGTATATGATCATGTAAAAAAATGCCAATTGAAGAGGAATAAAAGAAATTTATGTGACCTCTCTATCCCTCTCTTTCTCTCTCTCTTCGAAGAAGCTTGAGCTTCTTCTTTCTCCTAAGAATTGCCCAACATAGTATGTTATTATAATAGAGTTGAGGCAGGATAAATCAAAGAAAAGATGCTTAATGATCAAAAGATAAAATAGGTTAGTGAGTAGTCACTATATAATCATATCCATTTAAGTAGGGAAATTAGGAGATGTAGACTTGAAGACTATGATGTTGATCAATGTACAAACTTTTGGCTTCGTTTGAGACAGATTTCTTAATTTTTTTAAAAGTAATTTTTAATTTTAAAAATTTGTGTGCTAAAAATTACTGTAAAAAATAGTAAGAAAATTATCCTAAATAAAACCTTAGTAAATAGGATGGAAGACAATGCTTCGAGAGAAGGTAAATAGGGCTGTTGAATATAAACCTATGAACGAGAAGGAGCAGATATCATAATAATGGAAGTGGACATCAGGAAAATGATGGTGGGGTGTTAAAAGAGAAATAATATAATGAGAAAACACTCGTTCTCTCTCAATCAATTCAGGCTTCAGCTCTCTGCTTCTTTCATTTTCTTGTCTCACATGTTACTTGTGATATAAATCTATATAATATTTTCTTTAGGGGCGGAACCTGTCCTAATTTTCAGGGGGGGCAAACTTATAAGGCATATATGTCAAAGGGTCCAAGGGGGCAGCGCCCCCTCGCAGGGTTCGACCTGTCAGGGGCAATTACCTAAAGAGCATAGTATTTTAAAATTTTTAGAGGGACCAATAGCCTAAAAACCCTTGTAATAAAGACTAAAAAATGAATGAAAATGAATAAATTAGCTAAAAAAATCATATAATTAATTTTTTTTTTTAATTTTTTGAGGGGGGACAATTGCAACCTGACCACCAAAGGGTTCCGCCCTTGATTTTCTTTATTGCTCTTGATAAAGAAGTCTTGTTTTAAGTTGATGTAGATTTTTAACAGTAAAATGGCACGAGACAATACAAAAGCCAACAAAGAGATTAAACTTTGTTTGGAACTGTTTTTTTACTTCTTCTTAAAGCAGCTTTTTAGTATAAAAATTAAAAATTTTAAAAGTTACTTTAAGAAACAGTAAAAAAATCATCCCAAATGAAACCTCACACTCAAAACAACTCAAACAGAGCAGCTATTGTGCTGTTACATGGTACTTGAGCAGCAAAGGAGAAGGCTGTCGACTTATATTATGCTTTAATTGGTAAAATGTTTCGCATACGTGATGCATGTTAGCACTCTTTACTCGTCAGCTGTACTTTCTTGTCATTCTTGTTTGGCTCACTTCTATATATAGCCTATATTGTAACTATTGCATACATAGAGTAATAACATAATTCTTCCTGCTTTCTGTTCACTACTTCGTTCTTCTCTCGGCATGTTCTTCTCTTTCCCGTTCTTGCTCATGTGCAAGAATTCTATCATGGTATACGAGCACCCTTATTTCACAGCTACTATCTGATCTTCATGGCCGAGCAAGCATCTTCGGCTTACCATCATCACACGACGTCCAGCATCTTCGATTCTCTCCAAGAGTTTGTAACTCCCACCCCTCTCAAATTTCTCATATCTAACATCAAGAATCTAGTTCCCACATAGCTTACTGCCGAGAACTATGCGATTTGGCAACTACAACTTCATCAACACTTCTCCGCAAACGGATTTAATGGACATCTCACCGGTCTCACGGTCTATCCATCGGAATCTGCATCCACTGATCAAAATCTGTAGAAACTCATAGATCACAATCTTGTTTCCGCTCTGTTGTCTACAATATCATCATCGATTCTATCATACGTACTCACCCTCAATACGGCTTACGATGTTTGGCCCACGCTAGAATGATGTCTTCAACCTACCAACAGATCTCGCGTCATCTAGCTCAAGAATGAGCTCCATCAAATCCAAATGAAAAATTCTACGATGCACCAATATTTTGATAAAATCAAGATACTTGTCGACAACATCACGGTTGCTGGCTCCACCCTCGACACCAAAGACATAATACTTTGCATTCTTAATGGCCTTCCTCCCCTGTACAACCCCTTCAAGATCGCCATCCGAACCTCCCTTCAACCTATTATTCTAGATGTTCTCTAATCTTTGTTATGCAGCAAAGAAATAAATCTTCAGCAAGAACACCTCAAAGAAACTCAGCAATCAGAATCTCTCGCACTTCTTTCCAACCGTTCCAATACAAACTGTGGTAGATCTAACCAGTATCGTGGACATGGCTCTATTCAACGTCCACAATCCTCCGCCGAAACATCTCGCCCAAAGTCTGTCCAATCAGCCAAACTATCAAATCTATGGAAAAACAGGACACTCGGCGTTGAACTGTTGGCACCGTTGCAACCTGAACTATGCACCTCCCTCAAATCCTAAAGCTCTGGCAGTTCAACAATAACTCTCCTCTACCACAAACTGGACCCTGGACTCTGGTGCATCGTCTCACGTTACCTTTGACGTCGCAAATCTTCAATAGACCACACCTTACACTGGCTACAACTCCGTCTCCATTTCCAATGAAAGCACGTTTCCCATCCACAACTCGGGACATGGCAATCTTCCCTTACCCTAGTCCCACCGTAAGCTTCATCTTCGCAGCATTTTACATGTCCTATCTCTATCACACAATCTTTTATTTGTTTCTAGACTTACATCTGATAATAATGTTTCAATATGTTTTAACGCTAACAATTTTACCATAAAGGATCTTCAGGACATTCAGCTGCTTCTCCGCAGTGACAACCGCAATGGTTTGTATCAAATCAAGGCTCCTCTCACCAATAATTCTACAGCGCTAAAGGCAGCTCTTACTTTGGATTCACTGTGGCAAGCTAGACTCGGCCACCCGCATGCCCACATTCTTCAGGACTTAGCCAAATACATTCCTAATCTTTCTAATTGCTCTTCTTCTTTAAATGCTTGTATTTCTTGTAATGTTTCGAAAAGTCATACACTCCCTTTTACCAACAGCAATTCTACTAGTAATAAATCATTCCAACTCGTCACCACTCAGACGTATAGGGTCCGTCACCCCATCTTTCAATGAATGGAATTAAATACTATGCGATTTTTATAGATGATTTTTCGAGATTTTCATAGCTGTATTTACTTCACTCTAAATATGAAACTTTGTCAAATTTCAACAGTTCTGCAATTTAGTTAAAAATTAAATTTCAACACCGTCGTCTGATAACTTCGTCAATGCAGTCTTCTTCACTTCATTATAGATTTGAATGTAACAGTAAGCAATTAATTAAGGTTGCGCTCGGCAGATCCGGATTAGATTACGAAACATTTTACCAATAATAATTTAGTAAAAAAGCTCAATACATTGTAATATTTCCACTCATCTTACAAGCTATCCAGCCATGTCAATATAAATTTCAACAAAATAATGCGACTTAAATTGATAAATTAATCATCACAAACTTCAACAATTTCAATATGTGTTCATCAAGATCTTCTTCAGAAATCAGACAGCTTTGCTACTTGTCCGAGACCGATAAGTTTTAGTGGCTGTAACCACTACTGCGCGGATAGCATTCCTTGCCAAAGCTGCTATACGATGCTTGACCTGCCCTCGCTTCGGTAATGGCCTTCGTTTGTTCCTCTCTGTTTTCTTTATATTCCTTCTTCTGCTGCGACTCCTCTTCATTTGCTTTATGCTGAGAGCAGCTATTTTGTTTGCCATTTCAATGCAGAGCGAGCGAGCGAGAGAGAGAAAGAGAAGCAGAGAAAGCAGAAAAGGAGAAGGCTGTGTTGTTACTTATGTTTTAATTGGAGAACTGCTTCTCGTATTTATAGACATTTACATACAGAAAGCGAAGGACTGGCTGAAGGGGGGAAGGGAATCCATCAAAATTGGCTTTTTAGCTTATTATAACGTTATTTTTGACTTTAATCAGTGGACTTTGGCAATCTAAGGAGGATCAATGGCCATGCCGTATGCAAGTTATAATCTTTATATCAGATTGATGGCGATTTTCTGAATTCAAAATGGCTAGTGCGGAGTGTCTGATGGAGCAAGGCGACCATCCAGGTAAGTTCTTTTGGTTTTTGTTTTATTTTTAGAGTGATTTTTACTTGGCCGTTGGACTCTGCTTCTGCCGTCTTAAGATTGAAAATAAACGGTCTTAATTATTTAGCAGAAAGAAGTTGACTTTTGACTTTTGTTTTTTAAGATATATATTGTATTTATTTAATTCTATATTCCTTTATCAACAAACTAAATAGCCCCTTAGCTCTTAATTTATTTTCTCAAAATTTTATAATAAACTTTAAATTAGCCTACCGGTTAAGTTTTTTTTTTTTTTTTTTTCCTTTTTCGTGTTTTTTTATTTTGCACAAGTTTAAATAGTTAATTTTTGAATCTAGAAAACTATATTGAAAACATATTAAAAATCAAATATGAATTTTCTAAATTTTGAAATTAACACAATTTCTTAAGAAAAAAAATGGATGTTAAACATATTTTATTATCTTTGAATTTTTTTTTTCCCTACACATGGTTTCCATATCACTATTTTGGGAGCCTTTATGGCTTCTATTTTTTTTTTTTGGCTACAACATTGGGGTTGTAGCTTATCATTTTGATTGGATTTGACTTCATTTTCTCCTTCCTGCCGTTTCATTGTTGTATCATAATTTTATTTTGAAAACTCTGAAAAAGGATAAAAAATCTCGGGGGCTTACCCCAGTTGAAATGAATTAATTAGTGTTTGTAGTTGATTACAAAGTATATTATATGGTGAAAGTTGGAATAATTTAGTGATATGAAGGTTGTTCTCAAGAAAACATTGGCGTGTTGGTTTGGTTGTTAGGATAATAGTTGGTTGGTGACGGAGGCTAGAGAGACCTTAGTCTGTGGGCGACGGAGGTTGGAGTGATCGTAGTTAGCTAGCAACGGAAGCTGGAGGGACCGTAGTTGGGAAATGACAGAGGCCGGAGGGACAATAGACAACATGCAATGGAGGTCGGTAGGGACCGTAGGCGGCGGGCAACGGTGGTCAGGGGAACTGTAGTCGACAAGCGAAGGTGGTCAGACTGACCATAGTTGGCGGGCAAAGGTGGTCCAATAATGGTGGGGAAGAAGTTCGGAGGACGGGCGGTGATCCGACAAAGGTTGACGGACTGTTTGAATTTTGACGGCAAACTATAGCAGGGCAGAGGTCTGGCAACGGTTGTCGAACGGGCTTAGGTCCGACGATGGTTTACTGACGAGCTGAGGTCCAGTGGTAGTTGGAAGCCAGGCGGAGGTCCGACAAAGATCGACGGCCAGGTGATGGTCCAACAACGATTGTCGGACACAACTAATCCTCATGTGACGCATACACAAATGATTACTCATCAGAAGATGCTCATGCATGTACCTAAAATTACATATGATATAATAGAATGATTTTAATGTTAGGCACGCAACTTCACTATGTGAGTCAAATGTTACTTCAAGCGAGTATGTGTGATTTTTTTTTTTGCTTTGTGGATGGTATCTTTGGTGGCCACTCCGTGGAGAATTATTAAGTGCAGATGTCAAAAACTTTTGAAGGCCAATCAGGAACCGTCATGTCACGTAATGTATTGTGTATTAGGTGACGTGACCGTTTCTGATTAACTTCCAAACATATTTGACGTCCACACGTAATAATATTTTTTTTTTTCTGATTGAGCTATTCAGGGAAGAAGCTCTTGTATATCAATAATCACTCTTGGCGAGTATGCTAATCAACTGGCTGTGATTACTTTAGTCGAGTACTCGAATGAGTTGAAGATTTCTTGAATATTTGTCTAGTTCGATTAAGCATCATTTAACTGGAAATTGTTGTTGGGGGCCTAAATAGTTTCTTAGAGTTATTTGCTTATAAGCCATTTCTTTATGATTATAGTAGATGGACATATATTACATATGTGAATATGCAATATGACATTGTACGAACTTGAATTAAAGTTCACCTTCAATTGCTACTAGCCTTGTTAGGGTTTTCTTCAACCGTGGAGCCTAATATTTGAGGCTCTATATATATTTGTGTTTCATTATTAGGGGTGTCAAAATAGATTTTATGATTGGATTTGGGTCCAACTCGGATATGACCAGCCATCAACTATCTCGGTATGAACCCGACCTGATTAATTAGAGAAATGGGTCACATAATCAAATTCGAACATGACCCGATTAGAATTTGTGTCGACCCAACATGACCCACTGACCCGGGCGAGGGTGATCAAGAGCGCGACGGGCAGGTATGCGGCAGGGCTAGCAGGCTAGGGACAATGGGGGAGGGGGCATGTAGGCGAGCACATGCTAGTGACCGCTAGCGCGACGAGCGGCGAGGCCCGAGACGGGGGAGCATGAGTGCATTGTGCGTGGTAGAGGTCGTGCACGGGGTTGGCGCACTGATTTTGGCTTTATGTGTTAATCCAAACCCAACTCAAATTTGCAATCATGTCAGGATTTGAAACCGAATCTGACTGTTTTTACAAACGGTTTGATCCGAAACCGAAATTTTTTTCGGGTTATTTTTCATTACTCAACTTAAAGAAAATTGAAAACTAAAATAATAAAAAGAAAGCTCTTCGATTCTCCCCCCTGAAAGCATTTCCCTGTAAGAATTAAAAAAAAAATCACCCAACCACTTAATTAAAAAAATAATAATAAGTCATAATATACATATTAAATTTTAGCCAAGATGACTCCCAAAATTTTTAAAATTATTTTAAGATAAATTTAAAATAATTAAAATTTAATTGCTCTCATGCCAAAATAAATCTAATAATTTAAAAAATTGTTATACTAAAAATAATAATAAGGATTGATACGTCATCACAAAATTAGCTTGATCGGGCACGAATCTCGAGGCAAAAGTTAGTTGGAAACCTCAAAAATTAAATCCGGGAGCACCTGAACTCCGATTTCAGCGAGCTTACAGTCAAACTGAACGTCTCGGAAATACAAACCCAA
>NW_021318865.1:42855-112486 GCF_001605985.2 Dendrobium catenatum
TTTGATAAATCTGGTTTTCGTGTCAAGGATTCGAAGACCAAGCAATCTCTACTCCGCGGACAATGCCGTAATGGTTTATACCCCATTCCCTGTTCTCCATCCATCGTCGCCGCGTCTACCACTGTAGCTTCTTCCACTGCAGCTCTTTCTTGGCATCGTCGGCTCGGGCATCCAAATGTTAAGACAATGGCAGCTGTAGCCAAAGCTTTTCCTTCCCTCTCTATTTCATCTTTACGCTCTTTATGTAAATCCTGTGCTCTTGCAAAGAGCCACAGGCTCCCCTTCTCTCCCTCCACACATGTATCTCACTCTCCGTTAGAATTAATACATATGGATGTTTGGGGTCCTTCCCCCGTGTTCTCGTATGATGGTTTTCGCTATTTCCTTCTCTTAATTGATGATTACACTAAATATTCATGGGTTTTTCTTCTTAAACAAAAATCTGAAGTAATTCTCTGTTTAATCCACTTTGTAACTTCAATTGAAAAACAACTCAACTCCACGGTTCGCACTTTACGCAGTGATGGTGGCGGTGAGTTTCACAGCATCAATCTTCGTCATTTCCTTTCTCGCCGTGGCATCACACACCAAACTACTTGTCCCTATACACCTCAGCAAAACGGCGTTTCAGAGAGAAAGAATCGTCATCTCTTAGAAACGGCTCGAGCTCTTCTCATTGATGCCCAGCTACCTCCTGTTTTTTGGTCCGATGCTGTCCTTACTGCGGCATTTCAAATTAATCGATTACCCTCCAAAACCACCTCTTTCAAATCACCTTATCACCTCCTTCATCAAACTCCTCCAGATTATACAATGCTTCATTCTTTTGGATGCCGTTGTTTTCCGTGGACCAAACCCCTCTCTCCTCATAAACTTGCTCCCCGTTCCATCCCCTGCATTTTTCTTGGTTACACCATCACTCAAAAAGGCTTCAAATGCTTTGATCCAGTTACTCAAAAAATCATTTCCTCTCGTCATGTTCAGTTCGATGAATCCACATTCCCGTCTATAGTTCCATTCTCCTCATCTCCTCCTCCTCATTCTACTACCCTGCCCTTCTTCCCTCCAGTTCAACATTCTAATATTCCCTCTCAGCAAATTTCTAATTCTCCCACCGTAAGCTCTATTCAATCTCCTGTCTCCCCTCAACCAAGTCTTCCTACCTCCTCCCACACTACTCCCAGTTCTCCACCACCGCAGCATCCAATGCTCACCCGTGCCAAAACTGGAAATCTAAAGCCTCGTATTATTCTTGATCTCTCACATACCATTCAATCACCTCCGTCATGTTTTACCATTGCAAACAAAGATCCATGTTGGCGCCAAGCTATGTCAATGGAATTTCATGCCTTACAAACACAAGGCACTTGGTCACTTGTACCTCCTCCAAAAGATCATCAAATTATTGGTTGCAAGTGGATATACAAACTAAAATTTCTAGCTGATGGTTCCATTGCTCGACACAAGGCACGCTTAGTTGCTCAAGGATTCAAACAGCAATACGGTGTCGATTACCTCGAAACTTTTAGTCCAGTCGTTAAATTTGCCACAATTCGGATATTTCTCATCGTTGCTCTTCGTCACGACTGGGCTGTTCATCAACTGGATGTGATGAATGCCTTCCTCCATGGCAAGCTTGATCAACCGGTCTACATGTCGCAGCCACAAGGTTTTGAAGACAAAACTTATCCCAACCATGTCTGTTTGCTGCACAAAGCCATTTATGGCCTCAAACAAGCTCCCCGACTTTGGTTTGCAACCTTATCTTCCTATCTCCAATGCCAGCAATTCCAAGTCAGCTCAGCCGATCCTTCGTTCTTTCATTATCATCACAACCACATTCACATATACCTCCTAGTATATGTTGACGACATCCTCATAACCGGCAGCGATACATCGTTCATTCACAGTTTAATAACCAGTCTACAACAGAAATTTCAAACGAGAAACCTCGGTCATCTCTCCAAGTTCTTAGGAACTGATTTTGTCCGCTCCTCGGCCGGTTATCAGCTACATCAACACGCCTATATTCAGGACCTGCTGCATACCGCTTCAATGACCAATTGCAAACCTTTACTTACACCGCTCCCCTCTAAGTATCCAGACGATCCAAACCTGCAGCTTCCTTTCTCTCAACCGGAATTCTTCAGGAAGCTTGCTGGCTCACTACAGTATTTAACGTCTACGCGGCCAGATATCGCGTTTGCGGTAAACAAAGTGTGCCAACATATGCACAATCCCCTATTACTACATTTTCAACTTCTAAAACGCGTTCTGCGTTATTTAAAGGGAACTCTACACCATTGCCTTTTTCTACCTAAAACAGAGCTAAAGCTGTCTGCCTACTCTGATTCAGACTGGGCCGGTGATTCACTTGATCGCAAGTCCACTACAGGTTATTGTATCTTCTTAGGCGCTGCTCTTCTCTCTTGGTCAGTAAAAAAACAAACTACTGTAGCCCGTTCCTCTACAGAATCCGAATACAGGTCCATGGCCGCGGCCGCTGCTGATCTTATCTGGACTCGCCGTCTCTGTGAAGAATTTCAAATACCGCTGTCGCCCACTGAACTGTATTGTGACAATATCTCTGCTATGTCTATCGCGTGCAATCCCATTTTCCATGCTCGGACGAAACACATTGAAGTGGATCATCACTTCATACGCGATTGCATTCAATCCAAACAAATTACAGTTCATCACATATCAACATTTGATCAGCCCGCAGACATTCTTACAAAATCGCTTCCATTCGCCCGTTTACTAGCTCTTCGTAACAAGCTTTTGGTTGTTCCAACCATCAGCTTGAGGGACGGTGACGTGGAAAGCAACTCCGCCTCACTCAGGCGACTGGAGCAGAGCCCGCCGCCAACCGAAAATTTTTAAAATTAATATAAGATAAATATAAAATATATAAATAATTAAATTTAAATTATCTCTTGCCAAAATAAATCTAATAATTTAAAAATATGTTATACTAAAAATAATAATAAGGATAACTAAAGATATTTTTTTTCTTAAGTAAAAACTTTATGGCTCTGATATATAGACTTTTTTGGGAAAACTGATATATAGACTTCGTCAATGCTGTCTTGCTGAGTGAGTTTTTATAGATAATAATACTTAATACTTGCCTAAGTTACCTACACGGCAGAATTTTATTTTATTATTATTTTTTAAAATTTATGTGATGCTGAATGGGCATCTCCAAACGTGGTATTGAACTTAAGAATATTGCTGGTTTCTTAGCCTGGTTTCTTCTGCTGGGATTTGCTGCTTGTTGCCTTCTCTGTTGTGGCCTCGTTTGGTGACTGATGCAATGAAGATCTCTGTGCCTTTCGTTTCTAGTCTGATGGAATTTTTGATATCCTTGGGCATTGATGATCTTCCCTTAACTTCAGACTACTCTTGAACTATCTTCTAGGCAATCTGGGGAAAATTGTCCCTATCTCAATTTCCCGGCCTGATACGGTTGCGGCTGGACGGCGATGGCTCGCGGAGCTCGCGACGCGATGAGGGTAGCATCGGGCACGGGCGTGGGCACCACTAACTCAACACATGTTAGCACGGGCACGGGTGGGCGCGAGCAACTCGGAAGCGACGCGTGCGAGCGCGGTCAGCTTATTTCAAACGGGTATTCGGGTTGACTGTTGGGTTCCCGGGTCACTTATGCCTACTTATTTAATCTAAGTCACTTATGCCTACTTGCAAGAGCATTTTATTTGGGCTGTATATTTAAAGATTTGAATGCATTTTACTTAAGAGTTATGAATAATACAATGACAAAAGTTTGAAAGAGCATACTTAGAATATAATTAAGCAAAAGGAGTATTATTATTATAAAAAAATTAAATTAAATTAGCATTTTTGCTCCTATTTTATTTTTTTATAATAATACTCCTTTTACTTAATTACACATTAAGTAAGCTCCATTCTAAAATTCTACCTAATATAATTAATTAATTATAGTACTCTGTAGTTATAAGTTTATAACTAGTCAATGCAAGCTAATGATCTCTATAAGATACTTTTATTTAAATTATAAGAATGATTTTATAAAAATTAAAAGGTAAAATTTTCTTATGCTACAAAATAACACAATTTGATTGTCAAAATATTTTTTTAATATATAATTTTACTGTTATTTATGAATATTGACTGAATATAAAACCACAATTTGCGATCTCACCCAATATCAGCTCTCTCAATTCCCAATCGGTGAAGAGAGAGAAGGAAAGAGTGTGAGTGAAGAGATGTGCATATATAAATTCTTCTATTTTTTTATGGACAAATTTTTAAAATGAATAGGTCAAAAAATTATTTAGGTTAAAACAAAACCTTTAAAAAAATTGTGAGACGATGTCAGTCGTTGGTCAAGCTGACTTTTATATTTGACTTCATTTATATTTGACTTCATTACCGTGTAAGTTGTCAAAAAATATGTTTTTATTTGAAATAAAGAATCACGCTAACAAAAATAATATGGCTGAATCCTTCAATTCATTGATATAACCAAGGGCATGATAATGGAGCAAATGTCCGAGATGAGACTTATTGCAGGCGAGTGGAAAGGAGAATTAGCCTGATATGTTGAGTGTGTTCGAGAAGTTACAACATGGAAGGAGTTCTTTGTCATATGACAATGAACATCATGTAAGTTCGAGGTAGATGGTTGAAAAGTGAGATGAGGTCAAAATTGATACTAGAGAATGTACATGCAACCGTTGGAAAATCAGTGACTTGCCATGATTCATGCAGCTGCAATAATTGGTAATAAGAAACATCCACTTTGACATATTTATATTGATCACTTATACTATGTCAGTTGGTATGAAAGATTTTTTTTTTAATGTTAATGACTTCTACCTTCATTTTGTTTTTTGCTGATCAAATCAAGTTAATTTTAGGTACAAATTAACATGCTTATGAAGGTGCAATAGAAATGCCTCCTGATAAGAATCAGTGGCGTGTCACTGAAGACGATGTCCAAATTGGTGTGCCCAAAACTTTGAGACCAAGTGCATGTCCCAAGAAAAGAATATTAAGAAATTTTTCGGATTAAGCACTAGTAGAAGAAGAAACGAATAAAAATATAGCCGATGTGATCTTTGGGGTCACCACAAAACAACTTGCAACTATCCGATACGACATACTATTTCTGGTTACATTAAGGCTTCGTTTGAGACGGCTTTTTTATTGCTTTCTAAAACGGAGTTTTAGTACAAAAATAAAAAAAATTCTACTAAAACTCCGTTTTAGAAAGCAGTAAAAAAGTCGTCCCAAACGAAGCCTAAATATGGGCGGTAACCCAATTTTAGAGTTACACAACCGATACGTAGAAAATGATTTGTGTAACTTATAAACTTTTGGGTATTTTAGAATATAATGGAAAGCTATTTTTGTGGGGATTATAAATGTACTAAACAATTGAACGAATTTTTTAAGAATACAAGAGTACACTAGAAGTTTTTTGTAGGGTTCATAAATGTACCAAACAATTCAAGAATTTTGCATAAATATTTTGCCGAGCCTTTCGGGTTTATTTTAGCTTTAAATATCTTACGATTCAACAGAACTATTCTGCATTTCAAATTTTCTCTTACAACTGGCAACTAACAAACCACAACAAGCCAAATGTATCAGCTGCTTGAGTTTCTTAAAGTCAGGAGTTATTTGTGTACATATTTGTTTATAAAATTTTCAGTTATAGCCTCTATTTGATCCTCTTTCCTGCAACAAAACCTTTAATTCCAGAGGGCATATGCGAATATGGGAAGTTTAGATGCATTTATTGGTTGTTAATATAGGCAACACTTACAAAAGAATTGCAGATTTCCATTTGTGTGACAAATTATTATAGCTTGAGCTTTAAAATAGATGAAGGCATGTGAAAATGTTCTGATTACACAGGCTCTGCATTTCAATTGAAAGCTCACAATTCAATTTAGTTCAATTCAGGGTCACAACAGGCCAAATGTCTCAACACAGACATGCTTAATGAATAGCCAAAATAGTATACTAAAAACACTAATGTCGGGACTAAAGTTCAAACTTCACCTAACATATGAAGACATTCAACACTTACAAAAGAAGAACACTAATGTCGAGATTACAAACCAAGCTAATAACATAACTTTAATTTGTATCATCTCATATTTTGACTGACTTAACATTTTTTGAAGTCATTTAGTCCGTCGTCGCTAGTCTTGGATGATTTATGTTCGATGACGACTTATCAACCTCATCAACCCACCTAAAGAAGTTGCAATCGTATTGGGTCCTATTTCGAGGCAGCGAAAAATTTTTTGTCATGATTTTCACTTCGATGTGTTTTAAATATCATGCATTGCAAGTTGCAATAACAAAAAATTTAAGGCGAGTGATTACTTGTAGATCCAGTTGAATATTGTGAACTCATACTTTTGAAAAGAATAATATCTGAAATATACGCATGCATCAAATGAAATTGCCCATAAAAATCGATCAAAAAACTCACAAAGCATAGCTCAATAAGTGAAAACTAAGCATAATATATGAAATATATGCAGGCATCAAATAAAATTGTCCATAAAAATCAACAAAAAAATTCACAAAGCATAGCTCAATAAGCGAAAACTAAGCATAATATTTGAAATATATGCCGGCATCAAATAAAATTACCCATAAAAATCGACAAAAAAAATCACAAAGCATAGCTCAATAAGCAAAAAATAAGCATAATGAAATTGACCATTTATGACACGTACCTTCCGCATCATAAAAGATTGAAAATATAAGCATGTTATTTGCCAAGGTTAATGCTAGATGATTATCCAAATTGCAAGCATTACTTTCTTCTTTCAAGTTAATGATATTCACATCCATATGCAACATGAGATATTCAATGTCTGAGTTCTCTTAATATTGTAATAGGCAACATGGACCTAAACTAGTTGAAATAATTGCACTACTATATATTGTTGGCTACACTGGACAAATTTTCCCGTAATTTGGGAAGGTATTAATACAATATAATAGATATGAACTACATAGAATAAATTTCATGGCATAAATTAAAGAAAGTTTGAGATGTTCGACCTATATTCTAGAGATTGTTCGCGGTATCTTCGAACATTCTCCAATTGAGAAGAAAAGACTAGAAACCAAGAAAACATTTATAAAAATTGGTTTTAGCGTCTAGCGTTAGGGTTGGCGTCGATGAAATATTAGCATATATATACAATGACATGTGGCGATGGCGGTGGTGATGATGGATGATGATGTCAGTGGGCATTGATGCTGATATTGATAACATGTATTAGCCTTGCAGGCGATGACATGCATTATTGTTGATAATGATAGAGGGCGACAAAGTTAGTGATTATCCAAAGGTTGTGATTGAGTAGTAGTAGTAGTAGTTCAATAGCAATTGTTAGGTATTGACAATCAAAAAGCTCACGGTGATTGAGTGGCAATGACCTAATAGCAAACATTTGTGGTTCAATGACATGGTAAGGCAATAGAGGTCTAAAGATGATGATTTGGCAACAATGATCCAATAGTAGAGTGATTAAGTGCTAGAATTTTTCTAATGGCACTCGAATAAAATTGGAGCTTAAATAATCATAAATTTGATTATGTTAGTTTTTAATTTTAATATGCATTGATATTCATGTATGAATTTTTGTAGTGACATATTAATTTCCCCATTTTCAAATGTTGAAGTCTTCCTCAACACAACACAACAACATTAAGCCTTTGTCACACTACGTGAGGTCAGCTACATGAATCCTTTTTCGCCATTGTGTCCAGTTAAAAGTCAAATTCTCATTTAAATCTAATAAAGAAATATCATTTCTAATATTTTCTAACCAATTCTTTTTAGGTCTACCTCTACCTTTCTTAACATAAGTCAAATCTAATACCACAACTTTTCTAACTGGGTCATCGGAAGGCCTCCGTTTAATGTGACCAACCCATCCAAGACGACTCTCTCTAATCTTATCTTCCACTGGAGCTACTCCAACCTTTTCACGTATATGCTCATTTCGTATCCTATCTCTAGTCAAGCCACTCATCCACCTAAGCATCCTCATCTCTGCAACACTTAACTTAGTATTATGCTTCTCTTTTAATGACCAACATTCGACACCATAAATCAATGTTGAAGTCTTCCTCATCTAAAAAAAAAAAAGTTTAAAGCTTTTGAAAATTTTAACAACATAGAATTATGACTTTAGAAAGATTAATAAACATAATCACTTCTTAGACGTTCATATACTTTCCTTTAGGGACATGAATTAAGTGAAATCTTATCAATCATAAATTTATGTGGGACCCAAAAATTTTCAACGCTCAACTCTACTATAACTCTATTCAAAATAAAATAAGTATTTTCACGTGTGTGTATAAATATACATAATTAATGTAATATAACCAGAAGATAAAATTTTAATAATTTAAATTACTTTGGCCACTTATCCGGTCCCTTTGTCGGAAGCGGGCTTTCACATGGCCGTTTGTCTTTATCTTGAAAAAGACGCTCTCCTCACCGACCGCCCTGATCCAGCTGTGAGCCGAGGTAGAGCAAGGGGCCCACACCGCAAAGACTTAAAAGCGTGGGTCCTACATTGGTTCTGCAGAGCTGGCCGGTCACCGTCCCGGTCATCAATCACTACTGTTCTTCCTGACACCTACGCAGAATTCCCGATACAGCTTCACGAAATCCACACGGACCAAACCCTAATTCCTATTCTCGTCTCCACCCGGTCAACATATTTAATTCCCATTTTAAATTAATTACAGTGTGATTAACAGATCATTAACATTAATTTTTGACATTCTATTGTAGTGATATTCCATGTGAGAACATGCAGCATTAATTTGAAAAGTGAAGAAGAATAAAAGTTTCAATGTTGCTCTTAGTTATTTTAATAAATCATGAATTTATTTGGGACTGCCTTTTTATTATTTCATAAAATGTTTTATACTATAAACTGCTTTAAGAAACAGTAAGAAAACGGTTCCAAACGAAGCTTATATAATAAATTATAATTTTATGAATGTCATGTCTTTTAAAGATAAGAGTATCATGATTTGAAGAAATTATTGTTAACTCAGCTAACTCAGTCAAAGGATAGTCTTGCACTCATTCTTCCCCATCCACTAATCCGAATTCCACTACCCATTTTGTCACCCGTCAGTACACGGATCTACCTGTTTCGAAACAGCCCTTCACTTATCCACTAACTCTGATCTTACTACCTCCTCTAGTTCTACTTTCATTACTCCTCCCATGCATCCTATGACAACTCGATCGCAAACAGGTAATCTAAAACCCAAATGTATATTCAATCTTACACATCAAGTTGTTCCTCAAGACCCCACGTCTTACACTCAAGCTTCCAAACACAAACATTGGCGCTTAGCCATGTCACGAGAGTTCCGAGCTCTTCAATCCCAAGGAACTTAATTGGGACATTGTCATGTTCTCTCCCAATCAAAATATTCTTAGGTGCAAATGGATGTTTAAAATCAAATACCACTATGATGGCTCCCTTACAAGATACAAGGCTCACTTAGTGGCTCTTTGTCACAAACATGAATTTGCATTGGTCAGCCTTTAGCCCTGTTGCTAAGATTCTGACCTTCCGCATACTCTTATTCTTGCTCTCCATAAAAATTGGCCAATACACAAACTTCACGTGTCTAACGTCTTTCTACATGATTCTTTACAAGAAAATGTCTACATGCATCAACCACGGGGATTTGTTGACAAATTTCATCCCAATCATGTGTGTAAGCTTAAAAAGCATTCTATGGTCTTAAGCAATTCCAGCGCCAATGGTTTGCTACACTTACCAATTTTTTGCATTCTCAGGGATTTCACACAAGTCATTTTGATCCATCTCTTATGATCTATCACAAATGCAATATACAAATTTACTTTCTTATATATGTTGATGATATTATTATCACACCTAACAATGACAAATCTATTCAAGCTCCTCCACTCTTCACAATCAATTCACCATGAGACACCTTGGCACCTTGTCTCAATTCCTTGGAATTGCGGCAGTAAGTACTTCAGATGGTCTGCTGCTTAATCAAAGTCGGTATGCTCACACTATTTTAACTCGTGTCGTCATGCTTAATTGTAAACCTGTGTCAACTCCTATAACTGCTAAATCTCACAAAGATTCAGAATCTTCAAAATTATTTTCCAACCCGTTACTTTATTGCAACTAGTAGGATCTTTACAATATCTCACCTTAACAAGGCCTGATCTCACATATGCGGTTAACAAAGCAAGTCAATATATGCATCAACCAACCGACACTAGTTTTAACGCTCTCAAATGCATACTTCGTTACATTAAAGGTTCCATACATCTTGGTTTACATTTATCTCGCACTTCCTTTCTTATAACCTCTTATGTAGATTCGGATTGGGCTGGCGATCAGCATGAATGAAAATCAACAATAGGTTACTGCACTTTTTTAAACTCGTCTCCTATTTCCTATAGTGTAAAGAAACATCGTACAATTGCTAGATCATCTACCGAGGTCGAATATCGTGCTTTAGCCTCAGATACTGCTAATCTTATATGGACTCATCGACTTCTTCAAGAACTAGGATGCCCTCAAACCGAACCCACCAAGCTTTCTGTGACAACACGACTGCTATTTCTTTAGTCAACAATCCGATGTTTCATGCTCGCACAAGCACATTGAAGTGAATTTCATTTCATTCGTGAATGCATCAAGAATAAAACAATCCATTTTCCCTTCCATCCAAACTCATCATGTAATAATCACTCCATGATTAGGGATTTATCACTCTTTTTTGGGGGATATTTAAGTTAGTTAAAATAAATTCACAGAAAAATTATATACGTAAGACTCAAATTCAAGACCTTTTAATTGATAGTCAAAACTCTCTCGAACAACATACCAAGAAGAATTGGGTAAGGTTTTATCACTCAACTCATGGAAATAAATTTCAATTTTTTTACGACAACAATAACAACAATAAATCTTTATCCTACTACATGAGATCGATTATATGAATATTTTTCTCCATTAATTATGTCTTTTTAAGAGTCAATTTTTAATTTTTAAAAAGAAAAAAAAAACACATATAATATATGAGAAATAAGTAAAATTTTATATTTTATAGATATCAAAAGAAATTCAAAAACATTAAAATCTAGTTAACAATATTGATCGTTCATACATCATAATGAAATTATCTTGATCGGGCACGAATCTCGGCGCAAAAAATCAAGTTGGAAACTTCAGAAATTAAATCCGGGTACACCCGAACTCCGATTTCAGCAAGCTTATAGTCAAACTGAGCGTCTCGGAAATATGAATCCAACGACACCAAATTCGACTCAATCCGTGCCCAAATGAGCCCAAATCGAAGACTCGAAGTGATGTTGGAAGGTTCGAATCACAATTTGAGTTACCAAACGGTCTCCGATTTTACCGAGCTTGTACTCGAATCGAACAGATCGACGAGAAAAATCCAACGAGCCAAAGATCACCGAATTCCGACATCACTAAGGCCTTCAAATGTCTGACGAACGGTGCACAATCGTAGGATTCAATATATCGGCCATCCATTCGACCACTCCCAATTCGCTCCTGATCTCAGGCCTATTTAAGAGCTATGCCGCTCCAGAAAAACTATAAATAGAGTCCTCATTTTTCACAAAGGGGGGTCCAAGCAAGAAGAGAAGAGGAGAAGAGAAGGAAGAAGCTCCTCCTCGACCACTGTCGGAACCTCGCCGGACCACATTAGGAGCCTCGCCGGACCACCGCCGGAGCTTCGCCGGACCACCATATGAGGCCCTCACCCTCACCAGACCACCGCCGGAGCCTCGCCGAAACCCTTGCCGGAGTCTCGTCGAACCACCGCCGGAGCTTCACCGGATCACCACCTGAGGCCCTCACCTTCGCCAGAGGCCCTCACCTTCGCTAGAGGCTACCACCTTCTCCGCAACACCACCTGAGGCTCGGACTTCTGCTGGGCCACTACCTGACGCCTAGAGTTCTACCAGAGAACCGCCATACTACAACGGTCTTTAAGACCCCGGTCTCCTGCCGACTACGGTCCTCTCGACCTCCGTCGCCTACTATGGCCACTCCGACCTCCATCACCAGACAACGGTCACTCACACCCCCGTCTCCTGCCGACTATAGTCCTCCTGACCTCCGTCGCATACTATGGTCCTTCCGACCTCCATCACCAGACAACAGTTTTTTCGACCTCCATCCTCTCGACTATGGTCGTGCTAACAAAACAAATACATCTATTGTAACTCCCACCATGTAATACACTCTATATGATATACATTTGTGACATCAAGCCAAGACCTTCTCCTTAAGAATGCCTCATTTGTAATCGACTAAAAATACTAGTGGATTCATTCAAACTGGGCCAGGCCCCATGGTTTTTCCCCCTTTTCAGGGGTTTTCCACGTAAAAACTCTGGTGTCTCTTATGAACGCTACACCCTCTCACTTATCTGATTGTGTGCTGGATCTTCGTACAATGCTAAGATGTTAAATTATATATTTCTCTACGGCCGCGAATATTCCAGTACGCAACAATTGTAAAAAAAATTTCTAAGAAAATAACAAAAAATTAATAGTAAAAAAAAAACTGCTGTGACACTTTGAAAAACTAAACAGTAAGAAACCTGCTTAAAGTAGATCCTAAGATTCAATAACTAAAAAATGTAATCAAATATACCATTATAGTCTTCCCACTATCAAACAATAATGCATTTACTGTGGCAATGAAGGAGAGAAAAAGATCTTTGGTATGTTGCAAGGAAGAAATGCCAATGATTTCTTGATAGTTAGTACAGTATGAGTGGGCAATCTAGAAGAGATGTTTTTTTGGACGAACAATAATTTTAGCAAGAAAAGAATAATATATCTAGATTCTAGAAATAATGACCGATGAGCCAAACTAAGAAGAACAGCATACACATGGCATGAATCTCTCTCTCAAATCTACTTTCCACCACAAGCTGGCAAGCAAATCCATACCTTTATCCTCTCTGATGAATCCATGCTCTGACCGAATGGAAAAAGAGAATCAAATTTCCTTCTTTTTCTTTCTATTAATGCATGGAAGACTCGAATACCACAGCAATGGCACCGAAGCACGAAATTAACTCTAGTTAACCCCGGCAATCTCCCCGTCACGACAAACGCCCACCTCGATGGCCATCGTCTTCTTTCCAACTTTTGCAGACGGAAGAACCCTGCAACAATTCCTCCTCGGTGCCTGCACGCAAAATTTAAGAATTAACAAAAGCTGGAAGCAGGATCGAAACAGGGGCGAAGCTGCAGAAGAAACCTACCCTGTCCCAGAGAAAAGGGTCTGGCTTCTTGTAGACGACGACTTCTTCAATAAGCGTGGACGGGTTAGCCGTTTTCCAACGGCAGATCGGAGGACGAGGATCCTTGTGGAGGCGATAGCGAGTCAAAGTGGTGCGGCGAGAATTGTCGTATGAAGCCGAAGATAGGTAGTAAAGGAACGGTTTTTGACAAGGTTTGCGCGCAACGGGGCGAGTATTGAACGCGTAAGCCGTGTAATCAGCCCGGCGATACCAATTAAGAAAAGTTCTCGCCGGAGTCTCCATCTCCCTCGGTGAAATAACGCCCCTCACCACCTGCACGACAAACCCCCACGACACGGACAACGTCCAGTGCTGAGAAGATAAGTAGCAAATCGATTGCTGCATTACCCCTGCAGAATCCAGCCGCACAGGTCCTTCAAACAGTCGCCGGACCGCCGCAGGCTGAGACTCCGAGTTTGGGAAGATAGCATCGACGATATCGAGGTGGTGAAGACTAACCAGCGGCGTAACGGGATGCGCGGCGAGGAGGCCGAGCAGATCGCCGTAGATGTCGAACTGATGAAATCCCAAATGGCGTGTGAGTGGAACGCCGAGTTCAGCCATACATGCTTGGATGCGATCGTCGCTGCCGTAAAGCGCAGGGTATCTATGTATGCATCGGTCCTGCATTCGAGCAAGGGAAACAGCTAGCGGGCGGCTAATGGCGAATCCACCGCCACCATAAGCCATGCTGTAAGAAAAGATGATGTTTTGGAGATGGCTTTCTGAGTAGGAGCCAATGTAGTATGGTTGCCGGTGATCGAACTTGTTGAGAACGCGGACGAGGTTATCGGGAAAAAAGACGGTATCGTCATCGCCCATTACGAACCACCGAACGTTGTCGAGGCCGAGCCGGACAGTTTCGGAGACGATGCGGGAGATGCGGAGAGCCGAGCGGCTACCTTGTTTGTGGTTATAAGGGAACTTGGAGGTGTCGGAAGAGATCTTGATGGCGGGGAGAGAATCGGCGGAGGATTTTGGTTCCTCCACAGGCGAGTCGAGCCAGACGTAACCACGCATTTGGCGGGGTCGCCACCATATTTTAATGTATTCTTTGCGTTGCTGCCAGAAACTGGCCGACGCCGCGATGCCGAATACAATGTGGTTAAGCCCCGTCGCAGTTGATGCCGGCGGCGGCAGCGGGGGCGGCGGCGGGGGCGAAGAGGGAACTGGAGGAGCAAGGGAAGCGGGAAGGGAAGAGGGAAGGAACGAGGAGTTTGAGGAGGAGGTGGAGAGGTGGACAAAGTGGTCGGCTTCGTCGGAATCGGAGATGTGGATTTGACTGGTGGAGCAGGTGGAGAATGGGGACGCAGAGAAGGTGAGGATGTAAAAAATGCAAAGGCAGGAGAAGAATACGAGGCAAATGAGGGACCTTGAGGAGAATAATCGGAAGAATGGTGAGGTTGATGTGGCTGGCGAGGCTTTGCCCCATGGGTGTTGCTTGACAGCGGAGGCAGAGAAGGAATCGGAGCTGGTTTCCTTGTAGTTTCCACCTCCTTTCATGGAAATCAGTGGCTCAGAATATTTTGCTCTGTTCCTCTATTCCACGGCTTTCAGAGATCTAACAACCAGGACAAAATTGTGATCCGATTTGAGGAGGAGCAGGAGAAGATGAATCCCTCACCAAGAAGCCTGCGGTGAGAAAGAGCGGCGAGACATCGAAAGGATGGTGCTAGGCATTGGGAGGAGGAAGAAGGATGAAGAACTGAGGAGCTGCGGAAACGGAGGGGATAGGGAAGAAGATGATGGAAAGCTAAGCGTGGAAGGATTCGTCTTATGTGTCGGTTTTCGTTCAATGTTTGTTTGGAGTTTTTGCCATATTAAATCTTTCATTATTTGCAGCTGATAATAGATTTGTGGTGCATGGGGATTAAATCATTGGACTTTGTGAAATATATTTTTAAAACTTTTGTTCTTACACAACTCTCCTTGGCCTATTGGTTGAGAGCTTAGGCTTCCAACTAAGAGGTCCAAGAATCGAGTCTATGTGTATGCGTTGTGTGTGTGAGTTTGCCTTAATTGGCCTAAATGTCCCCAAAAAAAAACTTTTGTTCTTTAATTAAAGTGGATTTTATCTGTTTAATTAATTTAAAGGACATGAAGTTTTCTGTAAAAACGGGTTAAGGGTTGGGTTCAACTCGAATCCGACTGTGACATGCTTCTATTCGACATGATCAGAATCCAACCCGTTTTTAATCAGAATTGTTTTTGCAAATAGGTCAAATTAACAGACCCAAATCCGACCCACCTCGGATCCGGGTCAACCCGACACGACTTGGCTTTGGTTGGCGCTCATAGGTTAAGGCTACGACAGATGGTAGCGACAGCAGATGCGGCGGCAAAAGCTGTGGCGTTAGTTTGGCAGAGGATGCAGTAGCTGAGGTTGCAGTGGCACGGTGCTATTGATGGATGTCACGTGGATGGCTAACTAGCTCGATATTCCGAGAATTTGAGGCAGTGACAACGAACATATTAGCAGAAACAAATTAAAGTCTGATGTATTAGCTGCTTGTCCACGTGTAAACACATCATTGGTTATGTGTCTCTTATATCTGTTCTCCTAAAGGCCTATATAAGGAGCTACTGTATCATAGTTTAGGATATAGAATAATATTTCATTCTGCAGCTTTACACTCTGTTCTTTGTCTTCTTCCTCAAGTATCATTACTTTCTACATGGTATCAGAATAAGGTACTGATCCTCTTCTTTCTTGCCATGTCTCAATCGCTCTCCTCCGCGGCGGATGTCCATCGGACTTTCACCGGTACCGCTGAAGCAGAACCCGTCATCCCGACGACGCTGAAGTTCTTGGTGTCTCACATCAAGAACATCGTCGCTCTCCAACTTACACCAGATAATTATACAATCTGGAAATCCCAGATCTTAAAGATCATTCGGGCAAATGGGTTCCAGTCATTTCTTGATATCTCCATTGCTCCACCCGATCGAAATCTTCGATCAACTGATGGGACGTCAGTCGATAATCCGGAGTATGTGTAGTGGCTACTCACTGATCAGAACATTTCCGCTTCAATCTGCTCGACTATCTCGCCTACTGTTCTTCCATATGTCATCTCTCTCGACACCACCGCTCAGATCTGGAACACCTTGGAGCTTTGCTTCCAATCAACAAATCGGTCGAAAGTTATTCAACTCAAGAATGATCTTCACCATATTTCTCTCAAGAACTCCTCTATGAATCAATACCTGACTGAAATCAAATCCCTGGTGGATCAAATAGCTGCCGCCGGCTCTACAGTTGATACCGAGGATATTATATTATACATCCTCAACGGTTTTCCTCCCTCCTACCAATCCTTCAAAACTGCAATCCGCACCATGCTCACTCCGATCTCCCTAGATCAGCTATACCCTCTTCTCTTAAGCGAAGAGGTTAATCTGGCTGCGGAGGCTACCAGATCTGCACCGGCACCTGATCCCAACACGGCTCTGTTCTCATATAGAGGCCGTGGCCGTCGAAGCAGAGGAAGAAGTTCTGCTCCAGCATCTGGTAATCCAAGAACATCCAACTCTCCTCCTGCAATCTGTCAAATATGTCTCAAGCGGGGTCACTCGGCCCAGACGTGCTGGCACCGTCTGAATACCCAATATACGCCGTCACAACGACAGCAGAATACTACCTTAGCTGCCCACGCCGACAACGCCAATCCTAACTGGTTCTTGGACTCGGGGGCTCTGCGCATCTCACGAACTCCCTCGACAATCTCTCAGTCTCCCAGCAATATCATGGCGCTGACACGGTGACCATTGGAGATGGCAGCACTGTCGGGATAGCCAACACGGGGGCGGGTATTCTCCCGACCCCGTCTCGTAAGCTAACTCTATCTCATATTCTTCACTCTCCCTCCATTCATTACAATCTCTTATCAATTTCTCAACTAACCAAAGACAACAATGTAGCTATTACCTTTGATCCTACCGGATTTGTTTTGAAGGATTTGACGACACACAAAGTACTGTTTCAAGGCCCGTGTAGTGGCGGCCTCTACACCATGCCAGCAGCGACATCCACACCGAATAAAGGGCTCACGGCATCCATCAGCTCGGCCGCATCTTGGCATCATCGTCTTGGGCACCCCCACAAAGGAACTCTTGATTTACTGTCTTCTTGTAATCCGTCTTTAAACATAGGAAAATTTCTCACAAATTGTATTTCTTGCAACATGTCCAAAGGTCATAAGCTTGTTTTTGATAACTCGAATAATCATCAAAACTCTCCGTTAGCTTTAATCCACTCAGATGTGTGGGGGCCTGGTCCCATTATTTCGAATCAGGGATATAAATTTTACGTTACTTTCATTGATGATTTTTCGAGATTTACCTGGCTTTTTCCGTTACGACAGAAATCCGAAGTTTTTGAATCCTTTGTCAATTTTAAACTTCAAGTTGAAAAATATACTTATCAGCGCATTAAGTGCTTCAGGACTGATGGTGGACTTGAGTATGTTAATAACACCTTTACCAAATTTCTCAAAGCAAACGGTATCCAGCATCAAATATCCTGTCCTTACACTCTGGAGCAGAACGGGCTAGCGGAGCGCAAACACAGGCACCTTATAGAAACAACTCGTACGCTGCTCCACACAGCCTCCGTTCCTTACGTTTACTGGCCAGATGCGGTTCTAACAGCAACGTACTTGATCAATCGGCTACCCACACCCACGCTTCAGAATCTGTCCCCATTCGAAGTCTTTCATAAATCCAAACCGTCCTACACGCATTTAAGGATCTTTGGTTCTGAATGCTTTCCTCTCATACCGGCTCAAGCCCGTCACAAACTTCAACCTAATGCCCATCCTCATGTTTTCATTGGGTATTCCGACACATATAAAGGCTATCGCTGCCTTAACATACATACTAACAAAGTTGTTATTTCACGCAATGTTACTTTTAACGAACTGTTTTTTCCCTTCGCTAATCTGTCTCAGGATCCTGTCACTATCTCCGCGACCACATCCCCATTTCTACTAACACCGGCTTCGATAAGCCATGTTCCTAACTCTTCCAGGACTCATACCCCTCCACGGCTGTCGCAAGCACTCCCTACTTCCTCTTCGCCTCAGCCTCCGCAGGAGAACACGTCTTCCAGAATGATTGAACCACAACCTTCTACGGTTGCTCTGCCTCCATGTGCCAGTTCACAACCTATTGTCAAACTGAGCCAGATGCATCAAATGATAACACGAAGCAAGACAGGCTCCCTTAAACAGACCAAAAGACTTAATCTACTCCACCAATACAATCCAGCTGACGAGTGCTCAGATCCCACTTCATATATCGAAGCTGCCAAGAAACCCGAATGGAGAGCTGCAATGGCTGCTGAATTCCTGGCATTACAAAAGCAGGGAACATGGTGTCTTGTCCCGCCACCTCCAAAGGCATCCATACTCGGTTGCAAGTGGACGTTCAGAACCAAGCGTAATACCGAAGGTTCAATTGTCAAATTTAAAGCTCGTCTTGTTGCTTAAGGGAATCATCAGGAGTACGGGATCGACTATACGGAGACCTTCAGTCCCGTCGCCAAACTTCCCACCATACGCATACTGCTTGCAATTGCATTATACAACAACTGGCCAGTTCAGCAGTTGGACGTTGCCAACGCATTTCTGCACGGTCAATTATCGAAGACCGTATATATGGCACAACCTCGGGGATTTGAAGACGCCCTGCATCCAGAATACGTCTGCCACCTTCAAAAATCTATTTACGAACTCAAGTAAGCGCCACGCCCATGGTATAACACTTTCACTTCTTTTCTTGTCTCCCTTGGGTTCAACCATAGCCAATCGGATCCCTCGTTACTCCTCTATCATAAAAACAAAACTAATGTTTATCTTCTGGTCTATGTTGATGACATCCTTATCACCGGCAATGATAAGAATGCCATCAATCGCATAATTGACAAACTCAAACAGGAATTCTCTATGAAAGATTTGGGTACTGCAGCTGAATTTCTCGGCATTAAAATACAACGGAATGCGGACCAAATATTTCTGTCCCAGCAACGATATGCGGAGAAAATTTTGCATCAAGCGGATCTCAGCCGCTGCAATCCGCTGGCCAACCCATCTTGTACCAAATGGCCAGCTGACGCGCCCACTGTCTCCTCACTCCAGGACGCCACTCTGTATAGAAGACTTACAGGTTCACTACAATATCTTACAATAACCCGTCCCGACATTGCATTCAGTGTCAATCAACTTTCACAACACATGCACGATCCCCAGCCAAAGCATGCCTACATGCTCAAACGTCTACTTCGCTATATCAAAGGTACGTCAGATTTTGGAATTCCTATAACTAAATCTAATCTTCGTCTTACTTCTTATTCAGATGCGGATTGGGCGGGCGACCCAACGTCACGTAAATCTACAACCAGATTCTGTTCATTTCTTGGCGACACACTGATCTCGTGGACTGTCAAGAAACAGACCACCGTTGCTCGTTCTTCCATCGAGTCCGAATATAGAGCTCTCGCAGCTCTTACGGTGGACCTCATATGGACTCGAAGGCTTCTAAAGGAGTTTCAAATTTCGCAGGATTCACTGTCGACCATCTTTTGTGACAACACGTCAGCAATCGCCTTGGCAAACAACCCGGTCTTTCACGCTTGTACCAAGCATATCGAGATTGATCATCGCTTTATCCGCGATCTTATGCACAACAATACTATCTGCATTTTACCTATTAGCACAGTGGATCAAACGGCGGACATTCTAACCAAGTCTCTATCCACGTCCCGCTTTCAGTTTCTTCGGAACAAACTGACAGTTCGACAAGATCCATCAGTTTGCGGGCGGATATTAGCAGAAACAAATTAAAGTCTGATGTATTAGCTGCTTGTCCACGTGTAAACACATCATTGGTTATGTGTCTCTTATATCTGTTCTCCTAAAGGCCTATATAAGGAGCTACTGTATCATAGTTTAGGTAGTAGAATAATATTTCGTTCTGCAGCTTTACACTCTATTCTTTGTCCTCTTCCTCAAGTATCTTTACTTTCTACAGATACAATCATAGTTCAAATGAGGCCAAATCATGCACTTTAAAAATGTCAAAAAAAAAAAAAAAAAACTTTGGGGCAATAATTGAAGGACAATCAAAACAAGTGGCTCAACAAGATAAATCTAACAAATATAAAATCACTTGATTTTGAGTCATCAAAGTACTTAAATGTTGAATAAATGAATTATACTAAAAAAATTTGGTATGATGAGGCATCTGATAAAGTGGTATGATATTTTTTTCTAAATGTAGTAAAATTCTCACATTAAATTAAAGTATCATAAATATATTCTCATTCTTCACATAAAGGGGGCTTGGACTTGAGTTGGAAAAGAGCTTGAGCTCTAAAAATCTCGGGAACAATACTTGAAATTTGATGGCCATCCATTGCTATCGTATGGTAATCAATTGCCTTCATCTTGACTGTCATCGTCCAACCGCCAATTGTTATCATCTATTTGTCATCAAGACTGTCGCTTCACTATCACATCTGACTGCTAGCTATCAGCGCTTGATTGTCACTATCTTATTACCTACTATCACTTAATTGTTATATTCCAACTATCTTCTTCTATATGATCACTAAATTATTGTATCTTTAGCATTTTCCTCATATTCATAGAAATAAAAACTTGTAATCATGTATTCTCTAGTTAAAGGAGAGTACAAACTTTCGTAACCTATCTACATAATAAATTATTTCACCTGGGTCAACCGCAAAATTTTCCTATTCATATTGTTATATAAAATTAAAGAAATCTATTTCATTTTTTTATTATATGTTAATGTATTAGATCTTCATAAAAACTAATATGTAAAAATTCAATCTCCATGGCCATAAATTTTCTAATGGTCAAAAAGTCTAATATTTTAGTAGTATAATCATATTACCTAACAAACTAATAATTTTGATGAATAACAAATAACATATAAATAAAAATACTCTCATTATAATAAAAGTTTATAATATTTTTACATAATATATTTATTTCCCATTTGATCTTAACTGCTATCCTCCTCTTATGCTTTATGATGCTAACAAGTTTGACCAAGACTAAACTAATTATTATCAAATTGATTTAATTTCAAAAGTTTTGTTACATTAAAATATCTTAATTGCATAGTTCATCTTAATATGTTAGTTGGGTGCTTTGGCTTTTTGCATCCGACCCGAACCCGACAAGTTGACCCGAATTGACACCCCTAAATAGACCCAATCAAGAGGTCTTGGTTTCAAAGAAATAAAAAAAAGCTTCTCAATTAAAATTTACAAACGACCCTTAAATTAGAAATTATATAATATACCTATTATATAATTCACACGACTCCTCCTTTGCATCCGTGCTTTTGCTTCGCATCTGTGCTCGATTCAGCCTTTCGTGCGATTCTGCCTTCCACATTCACTCGTGATTCCTCCTGCGTCTATGTCCACCATCCACACTTGAGCCGCTCTACAAGATAACGAGTAAAGCAGTGTCTGAATCAAACTCAATTTCAATTACCCAATGTGCTCAAAAATCTATTCGAACTTGAACTCAAAACTCAATAAAATAAACTTATGAGCTCTAACAAGCTCCTAAATCTACTTGACTCGCTTGCACCACTAGTCTGACTATGCTCTGCTTGGCGCAAGTTTGTAACAGAACAACTCGCCATTATTATTTTATTTAATTTTAAATGCAAATCACACATAATATAAATAATGAAAATTCCCAAATTCCAATTTCTTCGGACAAAAGCCCACAGTGCTAAGTAAACAATCGGCACGTGACGCGCGTCACAACGGAAAAGCAAAGCATTAATCATTAGAGGCATCCTGAAGCCCCGAGGTGGTCGGTGTGGGGCCCACAGCGCGGAGGATAAGCTCGTATCCAGCCGTTTATTCTTCGAAGCGTCCCTCCTTCCTACTTTGCACCTCAGATCGCCGGTTATTTATTTATTTATTTATTTTTGGAACCTGCTATTTACATACTAATTTTAGTGTATCACATAAATAGAAAGAAACCCTCCGGTAGAAGTTGATAATCACACCTATAATATAAATAATGAAAATTCCCAAATTCCAATTTCTTCGGACAAAAGTCCACAGTGCTAACTGCTAAGTAAACAATCGGCACGTGACGCGCGTCACAACGGAAAAGCAAAGCATTAATCATTTGAGGCATCCTGAAGCCCCGAGGTGGTCGGTGTGGGGCCCACAGCGCGGAGGATAAGCTCGTATCCAGCCGTTCATTCTTCGAAGCGTCCCTCCTTCCTACTTTGCACCTCAGATCGCCGGTTATTTATTTATTTATTTATTTTTGGAACCTGCCATTTACATACTAATTTTAGTGTATCACATAAATAGAAAGAAACCCTCCGGTAGAAGTTGATAAGTTTGGCGCCATCAGTTAAAGGAAGTCTCGATCGTTGGAGAAGAGATTCCGTCTAGGGTTAGGTTTTGCGAAGATGATTCTGGTGGCAATCGTCGCAGAGCTGCTCGAGGAGTACACGGTGCTTTTGGCTAGGGTTCTCGAGCATCTCCTTAACGAGGCTCCTTTTCCCCGGCGTATGCGCTTCCTTATTTTGCGGAGCCTCTCCTTCGCCTCCACGCCTCGCCGGAACCCAGAAGCGCCGGCGCTCTGAATCTCCCGCTGTTTCGATGTAAATATGATATTTCTTGCGTCTACCTTTGTGTCCTGTTTTTTAGATTTTGCGTTTGGAGTATTGGATATGTCGAATTTTGTGGGGGAATTTTGTGATTTCGGTCTATTGTTGTGATTGATTTCCGTGTGGCCCTTTAATGAGGTTTCTCCGGTATTTTAATGTTCTTAAGCAACTAATAACTTGGCCTTGAATCTGCAGATGTTAATTTGAGATTTTTAATCCTCTTTTTACATATGACTTGGCATCCAAATAAAGCCAAGAAATAATTTGATGAAAATTTGTGATCGTCCTGGTGGATAAAACAAGAGAGATCCTCAATTGATCCACTTACAATAATTTTGCATAATGTTTTTTAAGGAAAACAATTAGTTGAGAAAATTCAGGAAGCTTCCAGATTAATCATGAAAGTGTACGGTCATATTTTTTGTCTGCAGCGAAAGCGTAGCTACAGAGTTTTGAAGAAGATGGGGCCGTTTGAAAGTTATAAAAAATCTATCAATCTTACAATGATGTAAAATGGGAAGCTTCTTCCTGGGTAGTGCGTTGTGAGTGTTCTAAGTACAAATTACAAATTTGGGATCTGCGTTGTGAGTATTCTAAGAGCATCTCCAACCGAAAATGTCATTTTTCACTCCAAAATGCAGGGAAATCAAAAAATGCCGTATTTCATCTCCAATCCAACGCCATTTTGCCTCTAAAATGGTCGTTTTATATATATTTATTTATTTATTTATTTAAAATTATAATCAGTATAAAATTGTTTACATGATCAGTCTGTTGTCTTAAAAATAAAGATAGATGTCTTGCATTTTCTTCGCAACTGTTTTAGTACATAATATTTCAATTTTTTTTTCTTAGTTGCACGATACTTTTATGACGTCGATTTTATTTGTCGCATTTGTATCTATTCCAAATGAGATCTAAGTTAATCCGTCTCTATAAGGTTCTTCTGATGCTAATGTTTCCACCATGGTGGATGGGAAATTTAGGAGTAATGACTTGTTGAATCCGGTCAAATCGGCCTAGATGAATACGGTGCATATGAGTTTCTTGATTTTCGTGGTTCTTCTTAAAAGGTGAGTAGAGAAAGAGAGTGACTGCCAATAATCAAATTCGACCTATTTGATTGAAAGGTTGAATATGCAAAAGGGTTGTACTTTCACATATGTTAAACACATTTACATCAGGTATGGAAACATGTGGGTAGGGCTGCAAACGAACCGAGCCGAGTATGTGAGTGTTCATGTTTGTGTTTGCTTAACATTAGCTTGTTCATGTTTGGTTCGTGTTTACATGTGGGAGTGGTTGAACTTAGGGTATCTCCAACTGAAAATCCCATGTTTCACTTCAAAATGCAGTGAAACTCAAAAATGTCGTGATTCATCCCCAATGGAACTCCATTTTGCGGGCTTCTGCAAAGGTAATCGTCTTTCTCCTCTTTGGAACTTTTCTTCGGCAAATCCGGTTGAGACAGAAAAATCGAGTATGTGAATTGTGCAACACCAATATTGGCGTCGCACTGTTCACCCGCAAGCAAACAGCGGAAGATTTGGCGTTCGGCTGGAGCGACTGAACGATGCCATACGCATGTTTGGCGTTTGGTTGGATATGACCTTAAGGTATTTTATCGCTTGTTTCCTCTTTCATAGTCATTTGATTTTTGAACTATTTTTTGATCCTCTAGTGTCCTTGCAAGGTGATGAGATAAATTCATCTCTCCGACGCCACCATTTTTTTTTATACTGAGGCAGAGATATAGGAAAGTTGTGCTGCATGATGGGGTTGTTGAGCTTCTACTGAGACACCTTCTATAGAAATATCTCCAATGAAGAAGGGGAGGGTGAGGCCACTATAATCAGCTCCAACAAGCACTATAGTCGTAAAGGAGGCTACGGAATTGAGGAGGTTGATATTTGAGAAGGCCGTGAATGAGGCTAAGACTGTTAACATGAGGGTGAACATGCTTGTGGTGGCTTTGGTGATAACTGTAGAAGCTATCCTCTGAAGTGGCCTGTCATGAGAGCGAAAGTCGATAGACCTTCAGAGGTGGTGGCGGGCGCAATTTCATCACTTTTGGGTTCTCTTTATTTTATAAATCAAAAGGTTTATGGAGTTTGATGCTCCTTAGAGCAAGGGATTTGCTTTTTTATTTAGTTTCAAATATACCTAAGCTAATAAGGGAATGTATCCTACAAAGGAAGCAGCTTTGGGATTGTTTGGTCCAGCTTGTAGAATAGAGGAGGATCAGGTTGGGAATGCTGTGAGGATGGCTTGGACAAAGTTACTAATGAAGTTGAGATCATTAACAAGAAGAATGTTGATGAAAGATGGGAAAATATAGGGTGGCTTGAAGGGGACAATCACAAGAGTTATGAATGACAAACTTTGTGAGTAGGCTGGAGGAATTATTTGTCTATATTGCATCATTGAAGAAAGTGATGACTACTCTTGAAGGTGGTGTTGAGCCCTAGATGGAAAGATTGTTGAAAATATATTTCTTTTGAGGTTTTTGATATAATATAGATGTTATGAATCATAAAGTTGAAGATAAGTTGAACTAGTATAGTATTCACCCTATCGAATAATGCTAAGGGTGTTCATCTAAAAGCTCTAAGAAAAATGATTCTTTGGAGGTTTTTAAGCAAGTCAAAAGGTTACAATTTATTAAAGTATAGATCAAGATGAACTATTATAGCGACTGACCTAATAAATTGGTTGAAGAATTCAGGAAGGGAGTTAGTTCAAAGGTTGACAAGTTGAGGATTGGTCTTCTTGTAGAGAAAGTTGCATGAGATTTCATCGATGCATTAATTTGCAGTGGTTATGCAGTAGAAAGTAAATTTTGTTATGAGGTTATTCTTGTATTGTATTTCTTTTGAATTTAATGTAATGAAGTTTATATTTGAAGTTAAATTTCTTTATTTTGGGTGATTAGATTAGTCTTGATCTTTCTAGTTTTATTTTCTCACTTAATTTTATGGGCACGAAGTTGGGCATCATTATATTGTTGCACGTTTGAAGGAATTTAGCTTATATTGAGATTGTTCATTGTCGGGATATCATTCTTCATTGAAAATAAATGTTCATTGGAAATTGACTTTTGTTTGAAGAGGGCCTTCACTTAAAGTCGGTCTTTATTGGAAGTCTTCTATCACTTGAAGTCATACTTCATTAAAAATCGGCCTTTATTAATGAAGTCAATTCCAACCAATGTTTATTGGGTCAAAGATGATGCTTTGATGTATATTTTGATTTGTTGATAATATTAGTGAGATGATTGCATGGATGTCACTTAAAGTGGGTGAGGTAACCCATGATTTACTCATAAATAGGGCTTATTCGTAGGACTTTATTTGCTCTTTACATTAGTATGTTTCTAAAGAGCTTCAAAACTTTGGGAGACTACATTGAAGCAAGCCACCTTAATGGAGAAAGAGTGATCATGATATATTTTGATCAATATGGGAGTTTATAGAAGTTGGAATATATTTGTGGAAAATTTTCCTCAATGACAAGAATTTTCAAATGGGCTTCATTTAAGGGGCATGTAATTCTCATATGCACACACTATCAAAATTAATTACATATTAGATGAGAGGATCAAGAAAACTCTCAATAGAAAATTATTATTAGTTTTTCGGTTCAATGTACGGATACAATCATAGGAAAAATATGTATCATAAATGATGATGACATGACTTAAACTCTCTCGACAAAAGATATCTTCTAACTCCACCTAAGCAATGTTAAGATCTTAGTTTCAAAAAAAAAAAAAAAAAGATCAAGATCTTATCATTAAGTCTCCATGTAATGTAAGAAAGAATGTGATTGAATAGAAAGGAAAGAAATCTCACCTTAGAGGCAATATGGCT
The DNA here is from genome assembly GCF_001605985.2 of Dendrobium catenatum. Taxonomy (NCBI): domain Eukaryota; kingdom Viridiplantae; phylum Streptophyta; class Magnoliopsida; order Asparagales; family Orchidaceae; genus Dendrobium; species Dendrobium catenatum. The sequence continues at coordinate 69,792 of NW_021318865.1, forward strand.
TGCATAGACAAACGGTTGATATAGAGATGCAAGATTAATCTATGCATATACATATATGCTAATACATATGAAGATCATGTTATATGAATGCGAGTCGATTAAGTTTGTGTTTACAGAGTCCAAATTTTTTGACTTGAAGATACATAACCAAATGCTACAATATAGTTTTAATTTATTGATTTCACAAAAGGGCAAGATTACATTTTAATTATAGATTTTTTTAAAAATAAAAAGATGGTCCAAAGACTGATGAACTTAAAAAGTGCTTTATAAGATTTTGACTTTGTTTGTGATAAATTTTTTGCTACTCTCTAAAATAGCTGTTTAGTACAAAAATTTCACGAATTAGAATTTTTTTGTACTAAAAAGTCATTTTATAAAGCATCAAAAAAATTGTTCCAAACAAAACCTTTATCTCTTAAATGTTTTCAAGAGTTTAATATAAATAGCATCCATGTATAAAAATAAAATAATGCACGCATGCAAACACAAGTAGTTGGTATGAAAAAATCAATTAGTCTCAAGATTGTCTTAGAAAATAATAAAAATTTGATTACGCAAGATATGAAAAGCAAATGCAATAAACATTCAAATTCTCACTCTTTTAGTCCTCTATGCTTCTACCATTTTTAGAGACTTAGCCCAACAACATGAATACAAAGCAAGTGTTTTATTTTAAATTATTGGCTATTTCACTAGCCTTTTAATCAATATATAAATTATTACGTAAGATAATCAAATTATGCTAACTCTTTTGGATCTATCAACTCAATTCAAACTTGAGTCTCTATGGTGGTGAGGGAACTAGGTATGTCGCTGTGGTAATGCAAGCAAAATTTTATTTGAATTGCCACTCTATAGACAACAAGTAACATGGAGTTGGTGGGTTAGCTTGTTGAGATTAGGAACTTACTAAAATAGGAGGTCATGGGAGAATTAGATATGTGGCATATGGGCACATAAGTGTTAGGGGTGCACAGGGTGGTATATATGAAAAGTGTCCAATGGATGAGTTGGTAGGAAGTCAAGAGCTTTTGCGTTGAGCTAAGGAGGTTCATCTTTGCATGTTGAGTTGATGCATTGTGTCTTACGAGAGACGATAATTAGTCTATATGTGAGTCGTGGTTGTATCATTTGCCATCTCTCCTGGTATTGACTGGGTAAATTTGATGATATGCGATTATAAATTCGGCGGCTTATGTGGTGAAAACTTGAGTTGTGTTGGCATAAAGAAGCGTTTGTTGATTTTTTTGTTTAACAAGTGAGTGGGGTTGTTAGCTTGGAGAGGCAATTAATGGGATGTATGAGTGACCAAGTTGAGCTATCAACTTAGAAAGACGATGGATTGTGAAAGTAGCCAAGTGCGGTTAAAAAAAGGCCTTTTTAATTACTTAAATTGGGTGCAAAAGTTAATTTCTAAGGCTATCCTAGAGACGCAGTGTCATGCCCTAAGATCTAAATTGGAAGAATTGCATATTTTCTTTCTTGTTAATAACTACCAAAGATACTAATTTTATTTAATAACAAAAAAGACCAAAAAAAAAATCTATTTAACAAAACATTCATGCATGTATGATTTTTATTCTTTCCAAATAAAATCATTTACAAATGAATTACATTTGCCAAAACTCATGGCTACAAAAGAAAAACAACAAAAATAAAATTAAACTTGTAAATCCAGACTCTGCCCCGCCTCATAGCATTGGATTCATGCCATGATTTGAAATCAATTAAATTCACATCATAAGCTTACAATGATTACCAGATCACCAAATCTTACAACTAGATTTAAATCACAAAAAATTTACAATAAGCATGTTTCATTCCAATCATAACTATAGCATTCAATATGATCATAATTCTATGCAATATAGTAAATCTGATAATCATAAGTCGTATGAATAGTACGAATGCTAAAATAATAAAGTTGTGATTCATAAAAATCATTCATGAATCAAAACTATATAAAATTAATAAGGATATTATATCAATCATTAAAACCAAAATATCATATAAAATCTACACATACAGTTGGGTTTAATTAGTAGTATCATGTCAATATGTTAATTACATTAATATCATAATTTTGAATGTATCTTAATCTTGAAATTGATATCATATCAGTAACAATGCACGTATAAAAGCAATCATACTGAAACAAGTAAGTAGTTCTGATTTGCGTAGTATTTTTTACAGTGATCGTACTTGTATCATGTTCACTTTAATATCTTATTATTTAATTTAATATTCATGTGGCTTTGGACCAAGCATTATAGCTCTGCATGCTCAATCCATAGTTACTGTAGAATAGAGAGCTCAACACCGCCGCTTTGAACTCTAGGGCCCTAACGCTGCTCCCCCATCTTTATTACGCCCACAAGCACAATCTCGTAGTGCTCATGTTCAGAAGTTATATATTTTTCAAATAAATTCATTTAAAAACTATGAGTTATTACACACAAGTATAAGCTTAGGCTCCATTTTCAAGAAGGTTGCCCTTCCTTTTTGTCTTATGAGGCAACAATTAAGGCCCTACTAGGTGGAGCTCTTGGTGAAAAAAAAAAATAGGAGGTTGGAACCGTACACTTGAGAGGAGAGTGAGGACGTCTAAGGGCTAATGCATATGTTCCTAAAATTGGTAGCTTAGATCAATCGAAAAAGGTGGGTGATCAAAAGTTGTCAAGAGTTGGACCATAACTAATTAGTGTCATGGCTCTAGTGCAGGTAGATGGGTGCAGTGGGGTTTTTAATTCATTAAATATCTTTAAATACTTATTTCCCTCTTCTTCCGTGATTACTGTTGGCTTGCTTTGTGTATCTCCCATTACTAGTGTTATAACACTAGCCAGCTGTATAATACTATTTGACGGTACTGATAGTATTGGAGCTATACTATGTTGTTTATTATGTACATTTTACTATGGTAAATCAATTTCAATTGTTCACTTGTACAATCCTATCTATACAATTTTAGAATGCAATTAATTATGTATAGAAAATAATGCACTTTAATCTACCTAATTTTATCCTATTCATAATCAATTCCTACAACTTTGGTACGTAACAATTCAATTCTTCCAAGAATAATGCTTTGATACTAAAATTTGTCATGCCTTAGAATATTGTTTGGAAAGAAATGTATCTTTTATCTTTAAATAATAATAACTAGAGCTATATAATTTTTTCAAAACATTAAAAATAAACTTATTAATCAAAGCTTTAATATACACTTGAGTTCATTACATAAAGATCATATATATTACACATGAGTCATACAAATACAATATACTATTTCTCACTCCTAAGTTTGAAAGAATAACTGAAAAAAAATAATATTGAAATCAAAATAATCATGTATCGATCTAATCAGCCTCACACTCCTGAACTTGTTCCCTGACCTGAAATCATTAAACCACGTATATTAAGCTTATAAAGCCCAGTAGGTCACTAAAATCTTTATAATGAACTTAACTCATAAAAAAATATACATGAAATTATTTAGTTCATAATGATAGTAATCAATATGATAATGAATTTGTACATAAATAGTAAAACATATAGGACAATAATAAAGCCTGTAAGATAGTACAATGTGGATGTCATAATGGTAAGGCCGTAAATTATTACGCCATGAGATCTAAAGTGGATGAATTTTATTTCTTAACTTATTATTAGCTTCTTTTTTAATTCATTAACAACTACACCATTGATAATTAGAGCTGGCTAATTGCATTCAAGAGAAATATAAACAACAATAAATATTATTATATTTTAAATGATCAATATTTATATTTTTGTATTAAAGGTCAAAGTCTAAAATAATATATACAATATCCACTATGGGCTATAGAAGAATACATATAAAATCAAATAGCTGAAATTAAGTAGAACTATACTACAAATATTGTTTAGTCTCAATACGGCAGGCTCCTTATCTTTACTTGAAATTATATAAAAACTATATAATGAGCATAAAAGTCCAACAAGCAACCACAACTTACTACTACATTTAATATAAGATAAAATAATCAATATGTCTTCTCTAGTTTCAGTCAATATCAATCAACAATTAATAATCTATCAGTATAAGCAATAAAACATCTTTAAAATTCTTATTAATTAATAGTAGATCCAATATGATTAGTAAAACTAAAAGAGATTTATTAAACTATAATAAAAAATGGTAAAAGTCTATCAATCAATGGGCCATGTCAGTATACTATGATATATGAAAATCAATGTTAGTTTAATCTATGTCATCTCTCTCCTCCTCTCGTGCGCCGCTCTGGCGATTTAGGGCATCCTGCCCCGATCTTCGCCGCTACGTGATCTCTGCTCGCTCTGGTGCTCGTCTTTTGTTTCTGGTGTTTTGGTAGGGTGATTTATTGGCCCTGCTGGGCGTCTGTTGTTCATGGCGAGGGTTCCTCCGGGGAATCCGTGGGGAAAAGCTTCTGAGATGGAGGTGCCGAAGAAAAAGGGGTTTTTCCGTCTGGACCCGAACGGATCTTCTTCTCCTCCTAGATCTAGATCATTTAAAGATGTTCTAGCCGGTAACGCGCCTTCAGGTGATATTTCTCCGATTGTGCAACAATCTAGTTTTAATGGTGTCCCGGCTGTTTTACTTTCGGATGAAGAGGTTCTTAAACTTGCATCACCTTTTCAATTCACGCTCGTTGGGAAATTTGGTTTGCGTAGACCGAACCTTGACACGATTCGAAATTTTTTTGCTGCTCTGAAATTGTCGGGTTTTTACTCGGTTGGATTGTTGGATACTAAGCATGTGGCCATCCAATTATCTAATGATTTAGATTACAGTAGAGTGTTTGCTAGAAGATCCTATTTTATTCACAACTGTCAAATGCGTGTTCTTAAATGGACGCCTTTTTTCGATATTAAGGAAGAATCGCCTATCGTCCCTATTTGGATTTCTTTTCCAAATCTTCGGTTACATTTCTTTAACTCAACGGTTTTGCATGCTTTGGGTTCTATTTTTGGTAGACCGTTACAGACCGATCAGGCTACAGCTTCAAGAACTCGTCCGTCGGTGGCGAGAGTTTTGGTGGAAGTGGACATTTCTTTAACACACCCCAAGGAGGTGTGGGTTGGTTCTAAGGCCTATGGTTATTTGCAAAAAGCAGAATTTGAAAAAATACCAGAATTTTGTTCACACTGTAAAATGCACGGGCATGCGAAGATGGATTGCTTCAAACTTCATCCTGATTTGAAAAGAACTGGTAATTACGTGAAGTCGAGGCCTGCCTCTGCCGAGAAGGCTGAGATTAATGAGATGCCTACCGAGAACGGAACAGAGGATATTTTGGCTATTCCGGTGGAACCGCCTCAGATGGACCCTAATTATCAGTTAAATCAGGATGGAGGAAATTGTGAGATAGATAGAGAGATTATTGAATCACAAGAGAACTTGGCCTTAAAGAATTCTAATAAGGAGATTCTATCTAAGGAGGCTTCTAGTGAAACGGAAGCTAGTTCCTCCTCTTCGAAGGAACCAAAAATTTTTATTTTGGTGAATGAATTATTAAATGAAATGCCGGTCAATTCTAACTCTGTAGCTATTGAAAATGATCTTTTATTGAATCAGGAAAATAGGGTGGAGCTACATAGCGGAGGGATGTACGCTGGATCGGTTGAAGAAGGAGAATTTTTTCCTCCTTCATTCAATGAAGGTGCTGGTAAGTCTAAAAAGGATATTTTGGTTACTTCTCCGAATATGAAGGAAAAAAATGTTACGGAAGATGATTGGATTCTAAAGGGAGGTAAGAAAAAAGGCAAGCAAGGTAAGAATTTCTCTCCGGCTAATACTAGATCTACACGGGCTCAAGCTTCTGCTAAATATGGTAATGTTTAAAATGATTGTGTGGAATGTGAGGGGGATTGGTGGTAAAGTTTCGAAAACAAGAGTGAAAAATCTTTGTAGAATTCATAATTTAAATTTGCTGGTTTTGCTCGAACCCATGATTAGTGCTGATAAGTTAGTGGATACTGCTAAATTCCTTGGCTTTTCTAAGTCTTTCTCTAACTATTCTAATAAAATCTGGATAATGTGGCATAATTCTATTTTGATTGATGTTATTATGGTCTGCCATCAGGTTGTCCACTGTCATATTAATGTTAGTAATAAAAATTGTTTTGCGTCTTTTGTTTAAAAAAAAATGTTAGTTTAATCTATTTTATATCATTGTATCTATTAAAATGTAAATACAATCTTTAATGCGATTGTGAATAATAATGCATGACATCCAGCTTTAATGTGATATTTTCATCATTTCATCTGTCATCCTATTTTATCAATCCATTATCATTAGTCAACCATATTTTTTAATTATTTATATTAATCATTTATTTTAAACAAGCGGGTTTTAATACTCAATGAGGAGACAACCATGTCGCTGTAATTTGGTCAATTAGTTTTACAGGCTACAACAGGATCACGCCATCAACTTATTTATTTTAAGGAAAGCTCATCGACCCACCCTTTTGCATAAGGTATTATATTTTTAGAGTCAATTCATATTAATTATAATGTTAACAGCTAGTATTCCTTGCTTATAAGAAAATGTCATATTTATCTCATATTAGTCATGCAATTTTTATGCAATATATATAAGTTAATATCATGTATGTAATATAATAATCTATAAAATATAAGAAAATTTACAAAATATGAATGCTATGCATTTACTTCATAAAAGCATAGCCTTCAATTTATCATATGAAATTAAAGAATATTACAACAAAAATATTCATAAGAATCATATATGTCACATTGTCACATAAAAATGTTATATGATGATGAAAGCTCAATAAATAAAATATATTTTTATCATTTCCAAGAAAATTAAAATTATAGAAATCAAAATTATCAAAAATATGAGTAAGAGTATAGTCACTTACAACAAGTAAAACATCTTTCATAACAAGAGCAATGGACAAAAAAACTTCAAAGAGCTTCCTCTATTTTCTCTCTCTCCTCTCCTCATCTCTCCCCCCTCTCTTCCTCTCCTCTTCTTCTTCTTCTTTTCCTTTCTTTCCAGACCAAGTAAAACAACAATGAGGGAGCGAGTGCAGTGGTCGGGATATTTAACTTTATATATATTCATTTTAATAGCACAAGGCTGTAGTCTCACCTTAGTACTGTTGCAATGAATTATTTTTAAAAATTTCAGAGAGAGTACCGCCACTGTTTATCCACAACTAGCGTCGTGGTGCTCTCATACAATTTTCATATTTTTCAAATAAGTTTCTTTTTTAAATTTTTGTAGGCTATTACATAAACCAACTCTTAAACAAACATTATAGCATTGTTATCCAAACAGTAAAGAAATCATATGAATCAATAATGCATAAGTTTCTATGAAAACTGTAAGAAATCTATGACATTGCATTATTATCAAATAATCATATAGGAGTGCATATGATGTTTAGTTATTTTGTATTAGTCTCAAATTAGTATCATAATCATATGATTAGTAATAGTAAATCAGTAACAATAAAATAAGCATTAATAAATTAGTGCCTTATATACATAATTACATATCTAAACAGTCATATTAAATAAAAAATTATGGCTTATGTGTTAATTTTTTCAATAAGTAATCTTAATTTAGTATTCAAGTGACTTTAAATATTTAGAGTTGTCTCTCTTGTCTGTTAGCCTAATAATTATTCCTTATAACTCTTAATCAGTAAATCACGTGAATCAGTAGAGGATATCACAAAAAATCACAGTATTTAAAAAGCTCATTCGCTCACCATCCTGTACAGGTATAAAATAAGTTCTAATCCATTCAGTAATGAACCAACCTTTCTTATTTTGACACATAATATTGTAAAAGTAATAATGACCATCTATTACTCATTCATATGTATGTATTCATTCATAATGCTTGCATTAATGGTATAATTGTATCAAAATGCCCAAATCTCTAATCTTTCTCAAATCTTAATAATATAAATAAATACTAATTCATTTGGTGAATCTAGTCAAAATGTTTAGAATGAACATTATCAAATATAAAAAGCTATATGGTAATAACTTCCTACAATCAAAGATATGCAATAAAAATGAACTTGGGAGAGATTAAATGATAGAAATTAAGGAGTATGTTAAAAGTCCGCTATAATGATCTGAAGAAATTTCATAGAACCAGTGAAATGAATCAACAGCCAAATGTCTGCTTCCTCTCTCCTCTGAGTCCTCTCTCATCTTTCCCTTTTTCTTTTTATTTTTATTTTTTCTTTCCTTCCCAGCCAAGCTAGCTGAAGAGAGGGGGAGAGGGATGGGGACAAATTAAATATACATAAAAAAATGATGTTTAGCGCCAAGCGTCGCGACACCCAAGTGACCCAATGCCTCTATATGCAAAATAACATTGCCACACTGAATTAATTTTCAAAATTCTAGAGAATTCAGAGCCGTAGTGTTATAGTCTAGAAATTTCAAATTTATGATATATATTTTTAAAATAATGTTTAGATTTTTAGGTTGTTACACCATCCTCTAGGAATGCACACTCCTACTTGAGCTAATTTATCAATTAAACTATTCAAATTGATTGAATGCACACTCCTAATTGAATTATGGGTGCAAGGTGTTAATCGTGTGCAATGCAATGTTTGAAAATTACTTGATTTGAATGATTTTCAAGCATAGGAAAAATATAAATTAAGGTAATTTATTTAAATTGCTCAGATTTTTATTATATGTTTCTTCTATTTCTTGTTAAATATAAAGATCTCTCAAGATCTCTCTATCTCTTATAAGAAAGATCTCTCAAGATATTCCTCCTTGGTTTCAACAATTTGGTATCAGAGCCCTGGTGGCGATCTTGAAGGAGGAAGGTGTTCTGTCCAAGAAAAGAGAGGAGGTGGTGGCTGCCGGTGCCGCCGACGTGCTTGCTCAAGCGAATTTGTTCGCGCATAAAGCATTGATCGGAAAGAAGAGGCAGACGTGCCCTAGTTGCAGAACTGAGCCGGACTTGGGCGTGGTTTGCCGGATTTTGGCGTGGAATTGACAGCTTGGTTTGACAGGAGAAGCAGGACCTGGTTTCGGCACCGGCCTGAAGCCGTGATTTGAAGATTGCTCGGACTTGGCACTGAGCGGGAGATTGCACATTACGCGGAGCTGTGTCCGGCGGGGTTACTGGAGTTAGCTCCTAGCTCCGACGTCGGGATCAAGATTCCGGAGAGAAACCTGTGCCTGTGCATGAGAGGAAAACAACCAAAGGATATCAGACGTCAGGACCAGTTGGATGCAGATCTGCCTGTTCTTGAATCAAGTTTCGGTTTGGGATTTTATCCCTGTTCTCTGGCATTTTCTTTAGTTCCTCCTATTCTCTTTAAGCTTCTTGTTTTTACTGTTGAAGATATGCTGAAGAAATAAGGTGGAGTTTTGGACTCCGGGTGGAGTCAGGGAGACACTGAGATGGTGTCGGCTATTTTGAGGAGCAGTGTTGAAAGTACGGGGCGCTTGAGGTGCGAGGTCGTGCAGTGCACGAGGAGATCGCATAGGAGCGCTGGGCACTGGTGACGAGCGGAGCGCAGGTAAAGGCGCAGGGCTCATGCACGGGTGGATACGTGCAGGATGTGGTTAGAGATAGACCACACGGGTGCAAGGCGTGGGCGAAGGCTAAAAGGACGCTGGCTGGAGGCGCAGGGCGCGGGCACGAGGCGCAGGGTGTAGGTGGATGCACAAGGCGCGGAAGTCGAGCAAGGGGTGCTCGGGGATTGGCTGCGTTGGACGCAATGCGACAGGTGAAGATCTGTCGAGAGGAGGAGCTAGAAACTCAAGAAGATGGTTGATCAGTTCTTGTGAAACTTTTAATTGTCGGTGGACGCTTTTTGGCGGAGGAGATCGACAGGGTTGTTCTTTGGCTGTTTTTTATGAACAGTGGTTATGTTTTGTTTTGTAAAATCTAGGGCAAATGTGGAGATTGTTAGATATTTGTTCCTAGATTTAGGTTTATTTTTTGTATAGGTTTCTTGTATGGCATAGTATAGCCATTTGTGTATCTATTTGTATAGCTTATAGGAGCCTATTAATATGCTTTAGCTTGTTTTAGGCTTTGAGGCCAAGAGAGAAATAAGATTTACAGAATTACAGATTTTGGCTCTCTTCCCTCCCCTCTCCCTCTCTATCTCTTGCAAGAAAGATCTCTCAAGATCTTCCTCCTTGGTTTCAACATACTTATTTTAAAATTAATTTAAAAACTTAAATTTTTTCATAATTAATTCCTGGTCATAATTTATCGTATAATTTTTTCCCTTTCTAATTAATAAACTATAATCTTCCATGGATGCCAATCATGTTTGTCCAGTACGTCACGCACGCAAGCGTTTGCCCATAGTTTTAGAATAAAATTTGGGCCATGAGCTTTTTATTGCGATGGACGATGGTGGATTTAAATTTGATGACAGGTAGTTTTTAGTCATAAAATTTTGAAAATTTTGTACTTCAATTTTTAAGTCATAATATTAGAAAATATAATCTATATTTTATAGAAATTTTTATATAAAATGCACATTATATCAGAGCATAATATCATGATAAATTTTACAATAGGTATAGCACTAACTTTGCTACCTCAAAGCAAAAAAAAGAAGTATAGAATCATTACGAAAAAAAAAAATTAATTCATCAATTAATATTAAATATTTAAAAATAATAATAAATTTATATTTACCAGGGATATAGTTCAATTATTATGAATTTAATAAATTAGTGTTAATGAAAGTTTATGTTTTTTTTTTTGAAAATGTAAAGAGAAAGAAAAAGCTAATTTGATTTTATATGCCACATGATGCCCAAAATTTAAAAAATAAAAAATAAATTCATTGTTTCATTTTTTTGTTGGGGATATGTGCTTAAAATTTCATTACAGACCAAAATACCCTCGATTTTGACTGTAGGGTATTTATTTAAGTCAACTAAAACCAATATTAGTTTTAGAAAGAGTTGAATCAGCTTCAAACAAAATTTGAACAAGATTGAATTCATATTTCAGAAAAATTTAAAATTTGTTCGAATTTTGCTCGAGTCTTACTTTTTTTTCTTTCAAAAATAAACCATTTATTCAATCAGAAGGAAATAATAGTCCAAGGCTCCAAGCCATTGCAAAAACAAAGAAAAGGACTCAAAACATATAGTCCGAAGCAATACATTGAGAGTAAAATAACTCGAAATCAGACTCATGAATGGAAAAGCCCCCTGCACCAACCACGCGACCAGCCACGGACAATCCATAGGTGAGAAATCCCACAAATTCAAACCACCAAGAAATCCAAGCACAAGTCCAAATCACCTTGGTTGCCAACCAGCCAAGTCAGCGAGGGAAAGCTGGGGACTTCCGCATCATTGTCCATAAAGCCGTCAAAAACCACCGCTGAAAAGTACTAAGAAAAGAGGCAGAGCCTATTTCTTTTTACCTTTATTCTTAGGTTTATTACCACCATTAAAGGGACTAGGGTCAGCAAGCTTAACAGGCGCAACCTCCTCACATTCGCCAAAATCCTCATCCTCCTCCCCATCAAACGAAAAAGTATCACTCATAATAAGCCAATCATTTTGCACCGAAATAAAATTTTTGACAGATTTAGCCACCTGAGACTTCAATTTACTAGCAGACATAACAATAAACGGAACATCAATAAAAGTAACTGAACTTCCCGAAATGCCATTGGACACAGGCGAGACCACAATAGTGTGGACTAAAGACTGGGTTGAGGAGGACACACCAACCAACCCTGGTACAACAGGCACCTCGGAATTTACCTCCCCAGGCAATTCTATCGGGTCAAGTACAACATCCACACCAGAAAAACTAGCCTTTAAATTAGTATCACAATGTCTAACTCCAACCAGGGGACATAATGAGAAGGGCCTAAAGGACACAAAGACACCTCATTCCCTACCACCAGGCCAGCATTCTCAATAGGGACATACAGGGAAGGGACCAAATTACCAACAACCGGCCCTTAGAGACCAAAGCAGAGGACAATTGTCACAGCCGTCATCCAAATGTTCCACAGACTCCATGTTCGCTAAGTTATTAGCTAAGTCAGCATTCACCTGAACATTAACTCCAACTTCCGGCACGGGCAAAATTAACAGAAACTGCAATACCCAAATTCACCCCAGGCAACGCACACAGAATAGAAGAAGAGAAAGGAATTGATTTAGAAACACTATTAAGATGAGGATGTAAAATACGACAATCCTCTTTCAAATGGCCCAAAGAATTACAATGCATACAAAAGTGGGGGATATCATAAAAAATCACTGATTAGATATAACCCGTATTAGGCGAACCCACCCAGATTTTATCAGGAAATTTTTTTGGTAACATCCAATTCCACGAGGATGCGAGCAACTGAAGCCCGAGAACCCGAAGTAGTGGCGGTGTCCAATTTCAGAATTTGGCCGAATATAGAACCCAAACCGAAAAGGATCCGAGGTGAGAAGAGATGAAACCTCCATATAATGAACAGAGACAAGTTCTTTATTAAAGACTATCTACAAAGGTTTAATATCATAAGACATTAGAGGGGATTGTTACCTAGCTTCATCATTCAAAGGATTAAATTCACTTCGAAAAATTTTAGATTTTGTTTTGAAAACCTACACCTCAAAGGGAGAATCCATAAAAACTTTTTTGATTTTTGAGGACAATATAAGTCACCATTAAATATCAATGTCTACAATCACTAAATGAGTAGATTCAAATTTGTAAGGTATGATTTACATTAGCGGAATCAATTCAAGTATGTGATGCTCAATATTTTTTTTCCCTCTCCAATGTTTCACATAAAAAATCTCAATTCTCCTATGAACTATTTATTAGAATGATAAAAGTTATTACATCATGATATTAATATTATCACTCACGATTAATATTTATGATATTTATTGTCATAATATACCCCTAAGTATAGTATTTATTGTCATAATATACCCCTAAATATTATCACTTACGATTAATATATATACACTTTGCTTCTGTAAGTATGTAGATCAATGTTTAACAGTGCAAGTGATGAATACCGATGTAAGATATACTTCAATTAGTATGACTATGCCATTGCTTTGTTTATCGTAATTCATCATTTTTGAACTGTCTAAAGGACAAGAGCTCTTGGAGCTGAGTTTTTGAAGCAGTTATATGCATTGTTATTGAAATTCTTTTAATTAATTCAAGTTTTTATCTGTTACCAGCTTAATTAATATTATCAAATGCAATTATATTTGATTCATATGATGAATCTGATTGATTTAATAAATTGTTGATGTTGTTTTTGGAGAACAAATTTGATTCTGATTTTAGTAGTGATGGTTTGATTGTTATTTGTGGTAATATAATTAATATCCTTTAGATTTAAGTGCCAGAGAAGCAAAATCAAGCCCAATTCCTTGCCTTTAAATATTAATATTAGACTTATTGTTGGATAAAAAAAAAAAAAACTATTCTTTGACAGTTCAAAGACCCAAAATTTATAATAGCACGTACTGAGAAAATTTATGTCTTGTCTTGAAGTTTGAGTTAAAATAATGAAATTATCTAATATAATCAGTTTTATCTGGCCTGGATCAAACTGATTAAAGGTTTTATTGACTTGGCAATGACCATTTTATCAACTAGATGGATTTATGGCTAACTACTATTTTTTTTTTCAAACAAAATTTTATTCCAAACAAGAAAATGAAAATAAACTCTACAAAATTGTCAGCCAAGGACGCAAGAAAAAGAGCCAACCAAATTGACTCAGTAAACGACAAGAGGCTCCCTGCAGTCAAGCACAGACCATCCATTGGTGACAACAACCCACAAACGTAATCATTAGCCCACAACCCACACAGACAACCACCAAGCAGAAGAGTCTTACCACCAAAGTTTCCAACAAGCCAAGGTCAACAAAGTGAAAAGTAGAGGGCTGCCACATCATCATTCAGATCATCAATAAATTCCATAAAATAAAGCGCACGACACCAAAAGCGAGAGGGTAACCCAAAGGCTATTTCTTCTTAGATTTGCTTTTACGTCTTTTGCCACCGCCAGTAGATACTGCTTGATCAACAACACAACCCATAATGAAACTATACATATCATCATTTATCTGCTCATCGAAATCATCACCCTCCCCCCACAAGGAGTGGAATGGGACTCATCCAGCCAATCAGATTGATCCAAAATTGAGTTATTCAACGACAAAGCCAGATGGGCTTTAAATCCTCATTAGACATAACCGAAATCGAAATATCAACATAAGCCTCATTTGCCTTTGACAATGGTGACAAAGTCGGCCCAAATGAAGTCAAAGGAGATTAATGAGAAGAAGATGACTCAATTAAGTTACTCTGATTAACATCACACACAACTAAGTTTAGGTCATCCATGACCGGACAACAAGCATGAGTGGGTTCGACATTCACAACCAACTTAGCACGAGAGTTATCAACAACAAAGGAATGCTCGTCCCTTCCAATAGTAGGAAAGTCTATGGCATTCGTAGCTACTAGGGGAGGGGAAGATAAGGGGCTAACAGAGATGTTCACACTAGGCATAACTCCCACACAATTCACTCCAGTCAAAATCAATGGAGAGTCAGTAGCCATAGGGTGAACAACTTGTTCGGGAGGGATAATAAGACAATCCTCAACATATCCATAATACCACAAACTTCTTCCTTCTTTCTCTTCGGTCGTTCCTCTCGTTCGTTGCAAATTCTCCCAAAATAACACTCCTTTAACGGTAGAAATGAGTGAATATGAAGCCATAGGATGAAGACTATCACCATCATCTTGAACAAACACATCAATCGAATCCAGCCGATGATCAACAATTGGACCAACACCATCACCAACAATACCATGCCAGCAGGAACTAAGTGAATTTGAGTATTAGGCAAAACATTATCCACTGGGGGATACATCATCAACCGCATTAGCAAGAGAATTGGTAGCAATCTTAGTCTTCTCAATACAATTAGGATGCAAAACACCACATTCCAAATTTGAATGACCAAGGGACTTGCAATGACCACAATATGTGGGAAAGTCCTCCATTTCAACCAATTGGATATACCCAAACTTATCCGGGCCAAGCTATAAACAATCAGGGTAATGTTTGGTAATGTTAATTTCCACGAGGACACGAGAAACAAATGAACGAGATCCCACAACAGTCGCATTATCCGTTTTCAACAGTTTTCCAAACAATGGCCCCAATCTATGAAGAATACAAGAAGAGAAGAAACGTGGCGCAAGTTAGGTAAATAGACCCAAATTAGAATGACAGGAGATTCAACATTAACATCAAAGAATGTGGACCATTTGGAAAGCTTCATATAAAAATTAAACACTAAATAATATCGATGGTAGAAGACCAGACTATAATCTAAATCATTGCTCAATTTGATCAGCACATGCTTAGCATTAAGCACATTAATAAAAAAAACTCCATTTAGTTTGAGATTAATTAAAGCAAGAAAATTTTATGAACTGCATTGATGGATGGTCGGTGAGCAGTTGGGAAGGAACCAACCAAGGAAAATTTGAATGGCGTCGCCAAAGCGAGAACCTCTTCCTCTGAAATCCAAAGTGAAGGTAAACCATGGGGTATAACGGATTTAAGCTCAGGGAATATCACCGGAGATGAACCCCAAAAATACCTCAAGAAAGGAATGGGAGGATGAGTTGTGGTCTAAAAAATTAGGGTCCTTCATACGATTAACCCCCATTCCGACCAGAGATGGACGGAGGAGGACAATCGCAAAGAAAGATAGAACACAAAAAGCAAGTACAAAGAGAAGCAAAGTAAAATGAAGAAAAACACAACCCAAACACTAGAGGCCGGAAAGGCGCTACCAAGGGCGAAACCCTAGCAGAGCATGAGATTTATGGCTAACTACTAAATAGTTAGATTGTTTGCATTTAGGTTTTGATTAATGCATCGATATTAAAAAAAAAAAAAAGAATGTGCAGAGATTGATATTGATAATCTTCCGCTGATCATGAGCTTCAACTTTCAAATTGAAGTTATGATGCCCACGAGACATAGATTTCGAAGAACATATATCTTGGTGAATGGATCCCACAAACCAAAAATTCATAATTTTCTCTAAACAATAATTAAATATATTGCATGGAGGACTAATTTAAAATGGTGAAGAATGAGGGTGTTTATCTTCTGGTTTACAGGATTATTACTTTAGCATTGATTTTACTAGTTGCTACAGCTATAGTTGAGAGAGCATTTTCTGCAATAAGGATTATCAAATATTAATTGCATATTAGAATATTTGATGATTGACTTAATGACCTTCTTGTATCTTATATTGAAAAATAAGTATTTGATTTAATTATCAATGAAATTGTAATGCAATATTATAAAAAAAATGCAGAACATATTGATGAGCTTGTAAGCATTTTTCAATTCATTGATCATAATAATGAACAAAATTTTGTTTTGAATTACATATTATTCATTTTATTTTTGTAAATTTTAATTTTTAAATTTGTCTACTCTTAAAAGATAGCATACAAAGATTCTTTATTTATAAAACATTAAATACACTACATGGTGCAAATGGTTCGATCCTTTCCTTTTTTTGGCAATTGTGTAGCCTGAGAGATATCAGTTTTTTTTTTTTTTCAAAAGTAAGCTTGGATACTTTTAGAATTGCAGAATAGCTTTTTTATTTTTTGTGTTCTATTTTGAGCAAATCAAATTAATTTTGATTTATTTAATTTGACTTAATCTTTTTATTTTTACTTTGTTTCTTCACCGGTTTACTTTTCAGCAAAGGCTTCCGCATAAACATTCAAGTTTTTCTAACATTGTATATTAATTAATTTTCCATGATCATTCCTTGTAAGTTTTGGGAATATACTCTAGCTAGAGAAAGTAATGTTCCTTCAGGAAACAAATTGCTCCTCTTGCTCATCAATTCCATTCCTTCCATTCTTCTATATAACGCATATAACATTTCAAGCTTTCATGCCATAGATAATGTTTCAGTTTCTAAAACCAAGATCGTCCATACCAAATGCCATATCTGTAAGTACAACAAACTTATATATGCAAGGAAAAAAAAATAAAAATCTGAAATAATCTCTTGGCACAATTCAATCCTCTCCTGCTTATTCCTTCTGTTTTCTCTATTTCTTCTTTCCTCTATTCTAAGACTGTGGAGCTCCAAGTCAATATGGATTGCAAAGGCTGTGAGAAGAGAGTGAGAAAAGCCATCTCCAAGCTAGAAGGTAACTAACATTACCTTAAACAACTTATATATACAAACCATTTTTAAAGTTAATAACATCTCTCTCTCTCTCTCTATGTATATATATTGCAGGAGTAGATACAGTAGAGATTGATATGGATAAACAGAAAGTAACGGTAACAGGTTATGTGGATCATGGAAAGGTTCTGAAGGTTGTAAGGAGAACTGGGAGACAAGCTGAATTTTGGCCATCTCCTTACGATGGAGAATACTATCCTTTTGCTCTTCAGTATCTGGAGGACTCAACTTACTCATCAACTTATAATTACTACAGCCATGGATACAACTCGAGTGTGCATGGATACTTTCCTGATCCTGCTTACACTGTGATCATTGATGATGATGCTGCAGCACTTTTCAATGACGATAATGTTCATGCTTGTTTAATAATGTAATGATCACTTACAAGCTTATGCTGCTTATGATAAATAATATGGAATGAAAGATTAAGATAATCATAATATTCAATAATTAAGTTTACTATACCTGATAACAAGCTGGTTTCAGACTTTTGAAATGATGGAAATTCGGGCAAAATTTTCAACAGATTTGCGAGAAAAGAAAAGGGTCAAATGCTCGTTGTCATGATGAATTTGTTTTTGCAGATAAATGCAAGCTAAATAATTAAAATAGAATGCTAGTTGAGCAAAGGCCGGAACAAGCTTTAATTTTCAGGGGGGTCAAACTTATAAGTAAATGTATATAAATTTTGCAGATATGTCGAGGGTCCAAGGGGATAGCTCCCCCTGGCTGGGTTCGATCTGCCCGGTCATGTTGCAGGATCAAAGGGCAGCGCCCCTGCGGGGGTTTCCGCAACTCCACCGAACAAATTTTGGTTGTAAGGATATTTTTGGATTCTCTTTACTATTTCTCTTTGTATTTGGTTCATTGTTCCCTAACAATATAACACATCTACACATTACCTAAAGACCATTGTATTTTAAAATTTTTAGGGGTGGCAATGGGTTAAAACCTCTTGTAATAAAGACTAAAAATAGATGACGGTGACAAATTACCTAAAAAATCATATAATATTTTTTTGAGGGGGTAGATCAACCCTTGAGTTTAGTAACTCCTAATATTACTTAAAAAATCATATAAATTACCCCCCGGGCTTTAGGTAGATCCGCCCCTGAGTTGAGCAGCTCCTAATATTAATTTTCACCTCTATTTCTGTTCAATTAAATTAATTCCCTTCTTTATATTTTAATCATTAATTGAGCCTAATATTAAATTTCACCTCTATTCTGCATGAGCATATATTCTGATACTACTTGTTGAAAATTATGAGGCATAGATGGCTAGAAAAGAAAAAGCTTGAATTCATTCTGTTGAGCAAATTGGTTCAATTATTCTAAAATTTAACACACTTTTGTATAGTTGCACTCAATTATGGCAACGTTTTTTGAAAAATTGACAGCCATGCATGTCTGTAACCACAACTGATAAACTTCTAATGGTATTTTGAGTTATTGCCTCTTTTTAAATCCTGTGATAAATATTCATTGTTTATCATGTATTTAATGATTAAAATTATTTTTTGATCAAGATTCAGTTATAACAATTTTTTAAAAAATTAAACTAATGTTTGCATGGTTTAAAATAATTGTGACTAATTAATGGTAATTGTTTCATAGATCATATTAAGGCTTCGTTTGGGATGATTTTCTTACTGCTTCTTAAAAATTGGTTTTAAGAAGCAGTAAGAAAGTCATCCCAAATGAAGCTTAAATTAAAAAAAAGTTATGATTAGAAATTTTAACCGCATAAAAAGTAATAATTCTTCAAAACTAGTAAAAAATTTAAGCAAAGATGTTTCTTAATTAATTTTAAGCATAAGTTTTAAAATAATTGTTATTATAAATTAATATTTAGTTACATCAAATTATGTTTGTAATTAATTTATGTAGCCTCAAAATTCTAAGTAGTGAAGCTAAACATGGTTTAAGCTTTTCTAATCTCTTATTACTGGATGATATCAAGATTTTCCAAGTTTTATATAGCAATAGAATGCAACAAAATCTGAAAGAGAAAAAAAAAGGCACAATTTAACAGCCTTTAATTTTATACCTTATAGAAATTGTTCTCAAAATTTGATATGCTAAATATGCCTAAGTCCTTTGTGCATATAAAAAGAGTAACAATGATAAGCCAAGTTGTAGATAAGGAGGCATTGATAATGAAGTAGAACTATTCCTTCATAAATTTGAGGCATCTACTGAATCAAAGCATTCAAGCATCAAATTTCTATCCAATTATATTCTTACTTCTCAGGCCATTTTACATCAAGCTCATCACCCTTGATTCCAAAGAAGAATATTTATAAGTAATAGACCCAGAATAAGAACACTGGCGGTTGATGAGTGCTCTAGATTTTGTTTGGGACGACTTTCTTACAGTTTTTTAAAGCAGCTAAATATTTTGTACTAAAAAACTTATTTAAGAAGCTGTAAGAGAAAGCCGTCCCAAACAGAAATATTCAATGATAAATCAATTGAGAAAGACATTAATTGACTAGTTAATTTCTTAAAAAAAAAGATTAAAGTTAATTTTGGAGTTGAATAAGTGAGTAGATGATCAGAAAAGATAGGGCATTGATTTGGGAAAATTACCGCACTTCCTGAAGAATCTGATGAAATTAATTTAAGTATGGAGAAATGATTTTTTTTTTTAAAAATAAAATACATTAATAAGAAGGGGTACAATCAAAGACCCAGATGGCCATAGCGATAGAATATAAATTAAAAATAAAAAGCAAAAGCACAACCTTATTTTCGGCCACGTCAACCCCTACCCCTGCCACGTGAGGTAACTTGCTTAACCGGAGGAACAGTCTGTAACGCAAAATCAGTTCCAAGTTCATCATCACCACTAGATATATATCCGACCCCTCCAACCAATCAAGTTGCTCACAACAGGAGCCATTAATGGAAGACTGATAAAGGCATTTTAATTCTTCATCAGAAATAAGAGAAATATGGACTTCAGTTAAAGGTTCACTGGACGACAGCTGAGGGGCCGTAGGGATAGAATCCTCCCCCAAACCCAAAGGCAGAGGAGCAAAATAGGAGGTTCCAACCTCAACAATAGGAGGAGACACCTCACAATAGTGATGTTTAATTAGTGATGTTTTTTGATAGGAGAGTAGTTATGCTCTAAATTTATCTATTTCGTTCATTAATATTAACTTTTTAAAAAATTAAGGGTGATTCTAATCTTTCTTTTTGTTACATTGTTTTGGCTATTAAAATTATGATAATCTTAAAATTATTCAGTCTTCCTGCTATTTAGATTACTTTAATTTAGACTATATATTGATTTAGTTTATCTTAATTTTAGTGGTAGCAAAAATCTAATAATGTATGTGGGTGATATCCACTTACTAGCATGAAAGCTTTGAGAGTATGACCAAAACTTATGTAAGATTGAAGAGCGATTAAGAGAAAGAGAGAGAGAGAGAGGGCGCTTTGTAGAGAATAGTCTAGTAACTATAACATATATAATTCAAGTGCTCTAGAATACAAGAGATATTGAACATATTAAAAAGATCTAAAATATTCTATTTCATCAGTTATTTATAGGTATTCAATTGCTACAACAAACATTGTATTAAATAAAAATGAATAAAAATATATGTTTTAACGACTCTTAATAGAAACTCCCTTAAAATTATATTACACTCTGGTTGGTTGGAGGGGAACTTGCTTCTGGCTTTGATTATTTCAACAGTGCAAAGCGCGTACAGACAAAGTAGACATAGGCGAGCCCATTAGTGAGTCTATCTCCAGCTGAGGAGATTTGTGACTGGCAAGTGCTCTAAAGTCATTAGAAACCTGTGTTGTAGCTTTGGATGAAAAGGTCAGTGAACTTGAGCTGCAGTAAAGATAGGCTTCGTGGTCGGCTGATCATGATAGGATGAGCTAATTAAGAGACCCTTAAGAAGATGGTTTCCTGTACTAGCTAAGGTGGCAAGTACGATTGATGATACTCCACCATGAGTGATGGTGAACAGCTTTGATTGCTTGTCCTCCCATAAGATGAGCAGTGAGTTGCATGATCCACGAGGATCCTAGGTTGTTTATGTGGGAGGCAACTCTATTATGAGCTAGATCTCATGATCTTAAGGGTGAGATCCTTTTTGGTCCCTATTATGTACTAGCACTTCTATTATGACCTACTGACTACTTCCTTTATACCTGAATACTCCCACATATCTAAGATAAGTTGATGTCCTATACTAATGTTGATGTGGATCTGTTAAAATTTTATGCTAATGAACAAAATTGTTATGTGAAATTCATCGCAAAAGATCATATGATATTGGATTTAATTTGGGATTTGTGCAATCCATAGTTCTAGTGAAAGATGAGGCCTATATTAGATGTCCAACTAAATTCAAAAATAATAAATGGGAATAAGGCCAAAGCAAAACTTGATATACTTCTCTTAAAAAAAAAAAAAAAACTATTCAATTATTATATTATCGATCTATCATAAAATTAAGCAATTACAACGCAGCCTATCATAATATTATCTAAACTTGGCTTATCATGGAATTATTGCCACTCTTCTTATTGTATAATTATCATTATGTGCAGTGTTATAATATTATGTCCTCTCAATTTATCTTGGGTATATAATTACTTCGATCTTCTATCTCAACTCGGCATACTAATTTAGCTCAATTATTAGTTTTATGTGGAATCTGATTGTGTCGCTTAATTGAGTTGTACTGCTATATTGGACTTCAATTTCATCGGTCGAGCTTGCCAAGGGTTGCAGGGAATCTTCCCCTTGTTCGGACTCAGGTGCTTTGCACTAGCGAATTTTTTTTACGTGCAACAATACTTCACTGCAGTGATGTGTACCCGAGCATTACGACACTATATTGTGTGGTTGGAGGCAAACAGAGTGCGGATCATCATGGTGATTCAAACTCTTATGGCGTGACACTGCATTATCTTGTTGGAGGCAAAAAAAAAAAAGTAGAGTGCATGCCGCGGAACTCCAAACTTCGATGCTGCGGCGCTACGACTTAGGCATGTGGCAGAGAGTAAAGCGCTGAGGGGCTCTAAACCCCGACGCTGCGACACTACTAGACAGACTGGAGATAAAGAGTGGAGCATTGTGGCGCTCGAAACTTAGCGTTGTAGTGCTGCGAGATGAGTTTGCAGTATTTTTTTTTCTTGTTTTTCATGAAAGGTTGTGTCTCTTGGTGGCTTTAATGTGTTTCACTTTGTTAGTTCTAATATGAAAATAGTGAAAAAGTGAAGAGACAGAAGGACAGAGTGAAAGAGAAGAGAGATTTATATAATTTCTCCCAATTTTTGAATTTCTTGGTGTGGTGTGGGTATGTGGCTTTTTCCAATTTCAAAATTTTCCACATTAAATTCTGATGTTCTTTCTTTTCGCTACAATATTCTATTTCTTATTTATTTTGCTATGTGATTTTACTTACCCAACATCAATAACCTTAGAAACAAATTAAGCGCAACACCACATATAACTACAAACGCAGAAATATTACCAGGAAAAAAACAAAAAATAAAAAACAAAAACAAAAATAGAAAATGGCAAAGTACTGCTCCCCTCGTCATCACTGGACCCAATCCTAGAAGACTGATTATCAGTAACAAGTATATATAAAATCTCCAAATTCTTGAATCTAAGGCTCATGCATTTATATCCTACAAAGCTACTTGAGGTAGAACTTTATTCTAAATCATTAGACTCAGGTTTTATTTGAGACATATTTCTTACTACTTAAAGCAGTTTTTTAGTACAAAATTTTTTATTTCTATACTAAAAAACTACTTTAAGAACGAGTAAGAAATCAATCCCAAATAAAGCCTTAAAGTTGGCCACTCTCATAAGACGATATAGAAGATGAGATCATGGCGATCTCATCAGAAAGAGATCCACTTTGAATTAGTATGACCCCAACAATAAATTTACAGAACATTCGGACTATATATCAATTAAATATAAATCTACTAAAAAATCATATGATAATGATATAAGTAGAAGTAATTTGTCACAACTACTATATTATTCATATACTCTGTTTACAACCAAAAATTTCTGTACACTAATCACGCAAAAATATTCCTTAATGAAGCATAATTTTGACGTATACCTATTTTTGTGTCAGTAAGATGGTGCTGAACGATTTTAATCTGCTCATCTTTTTTTGGGTGCTGTCTTTCTTGCAGCCCTTATTTTTGCTTTGATTTATTTTATAGTCGTAGGATAAGGGACCACCGGATTTTAGGTTTTATTTTGATTTTTTTTTGTAGCTCTTTCGAGCAATAGCAAGCTGGAGGTCCCTTTTAAAGACTTTGTAACCTTTATTTTGATAATTAACGCGTAGGCTCACTGTGGGTTTTATCAAAAAAAAAAAGATAACTTCTATATGTTACATGAAATCTACAACTTAATTTAATATATGAAAGTGAAAGCAATTGCTATGCTCGTAAATTAACACAATAAAATTATTAATAAAAGATTGTATGAATGATATGACATTAACAGTATAATTTTGATGTATGACATGAAATATAATATATATATATATATCAGAGTAATTATTTACATGTTATGTCATTTCCGATCGATAATAAAGTTTGTAATATACACAAATTAAATATATAGATATCAGATATTATAAATAATAGCAAATATTAATGAATCATCACTTATAGTTATAGCCAAATATTATTTTTACATTAGTGTTTCAGATCAACACAGCCTCTTTCTCAATGGAGGCTACAGAATCATTGAAAGAGATCTATTTTTACACCATGCTTCTATATATATAATTTTAGATTCTGTTTAAAAAAGTTTTAATTTGAGTTCATTTTACGTCAAGATTGAAATGTTTTTGAGCTATTTTATTAATTTCTATTACAAAAATCATTCTCATATATATAGTATATTTCTTTCTTTAAACAAACCATAGAATGTGTGATCGTAATCAGGTTTTTAATTTAGAATAATAGTGTAAACGAGTGGAGCTGAGATTAAGTCACACCAAAGATGCGCTCGACTAGTCCATTGAAGGGTGAGCACGAAATAGAGCTCAACCTAGACTCTTCAAAATAATCGCAAGCATGAGTTCAACACTATAGCTTGCTGGTGAAGGTATTGCGACATGAGCTCCCTAGAGAAGCATCAACAACAGGATGACTCATGAAAATGCATCATAGGCGAAGACATGATATAATCAATAGTGAAAAGGTTTGGGGTTGCGGCAGTAAAGGAAATGGTGTTGGGTAGTGGCGGTGTGAGGTAGTCCCAATGAGAGACGAGACGTATAGTTGAGTAAAAAAAAAAAACTTATGTTATATTTGAATGTCTAATACCAAAGTAGAGATTTGAAGTTGTTGAACCCCCCCCCCCCCCCCCCCCCCCCCCCCCCCCCCCCCTTAATTCTTTGTAGTTGAGCTCTCAACAAGCTAACAAATCGAGTCATCTATAACTCGAATTCATTTTCATTTCCTTAAGAAGCAATAAAATAAATTCAAGCTCGAGTTTGTAGCTCGATAAATTAGACTTGTGAGCATGTACATTTGTGAGTTGGGCTTGAGCTAGCTTGTGAACCAACTTAACTCATTTGGATCGCTAATTTAGAAAGACTGAAAACCCCACCCCCAACATAAAAACCAGCATAGAAGTGTAAATGAAACTCACCCAAAAGCAGATTATATGGGTATTAAACTATGGGCTTTTTAAAGGTTGACATTCCTAAAGCCGAAGGGCCCAATCAATTTTGAAAGGCAAAATCTTAAATGTTATAAAAATACCCTATCATCACATTATAACCATTAATTAGCACGATTTTTTTAAAATAATGAATAGTAAATTATAAAATACATATTATTTAAATTTTTATTTTGACAAAAATAAATCTCCTCTAATTAACGAGCCATGAAATCTTGCACTATTAATAGAAAATTTGATATTTATAGTATTACAACATTAATAAGATAACTATTCAAAGTTCATAATTTTAGCTAGGTTTTATTTGGGGCAATTTTCTCACTGTTTTCTACAATAGTTTTTTTGCACAAAAATTTCTTCAATCAAAGTCTCTGGACTATAGTGGTTCAAATGAGTACCTACTAAATGGAAGTTAAGTTCTAATGTAACTAACATGTGTGGCTTGCAAACACTCTCTCGCTTAGGGAAGTTTCTCTCCTTTCTTAATGATTATTTTCATTTTATCTCTCGATGGTTTTGGATTTTCTTAACTTGCCCTGTCTTCGAATCCTTGATCATTCCACCTTCATCTAGACGAATGGCAGTTAATCAAGTGAGATTGAATGACCATGGTTTTTTGAATGGAAGATTTAATTCTAGATCTTTTCTTGATGCCCTCTCGGGGACTTCGTCTTCGATGCCATTTGAGGACCTTAAAACATCTACTTTTTAAGGGTTGTCTTCTCTTTGGATTTCAGAGGAAGATGTGTTAGGTCTTGCTACACCTTTTGTATTTTCTCTAGTCAGAAAGTTCCCTAATCCGGCTAATCATAGGCTATCTCTGGATGCGATTAGGAAATTCTTTTTTAACCTAACATTGTCTAGTGTGTTTTCCGTCACCTTGTTGGATCCCCGCCATGTATTGATAAAATTGAATAGCGATATGTATTATTGCAGAGTCTTTGCTCACCGTTCATATTTTGTTAGTTATTGCTTTATGAAATTGATCAAGTGGTCACTGTTTTTTTATATTGCTGAGGAATCCTCCATTGTTTCAGCTTGGGTTTCTTTCCTGAACCGCTGCCCACATTTATTCGCACATGTATCCTCCACGGGCTTGGTTCACTTTTTGAACATCCCCTTCAAACTAATACTGCCACTGCGATAGGTTCTCGTCCATTGGTTGCTCGAGTGTTAGTAGAGCTCGACATTACGAAACAATATCCTGAAAGTATTTGGATAGGTCATGAAAATTTTGATTATATTCAAAGTAGTTTGATGGATGATTTTCCACCCTTTTGTGAGCACTGTAAATCTTTAGGTCATTCTAAAAAAGACTATGTTAGCCTTCATCCCTACTTAGCACAGGAACCTATTAATATCGTCATTCTTAGTGATATGGTTGTTAAATAAATAAATTGTTCATATCCTATTATTAATACTCTTCCCCCATATACATCTCCTTGTGATGTTAATAATGTGGATACTACTAGTGGTATGGTTGATTTTCCAACTCTCATCCCTATTGTTGAATAGATGAGAATATCCTTGCGGATAATATTGTTGTTGTTGATAGAGTGGAAGAGAACATGGTTGATGATAATGTTCATATTAATATTTAGGATAACATTATTATGCATGTGGCTTTTTCTGAGTACCCGAATGTCTCTAATATGGAGTTGGTTATTGATATTAACTATTCTCCTATTTTTTATGAGGTTTTGGTCACGTTAGGAGTAGATAAGCATTTTTTTGAATGGCTCATATGTTAGCAATTATATTGATAGTTCTGATTGGTTACAAGACCCGTGTGTTGTGGGTAATGCTGGAGATCTGAACGATGGAGGATGTCATGTTTTATAGTAGGATGCTAGTTTGGATGTTATTCAAGTTAACAATGAGGGATTTATCTTTCTATGGAGAAACGAATAACAAATCTAAAGGGAAAAGGTTTTGCATAATTTTAAACATTCTATTGCTAATATTCAACTCGTTCCAAAAAATCATGATTTTGGGGGTTGTGGTCTGGTTGGCTGTATTCAGGGTTTGTTGGATTGTGCAGGTGGTTGGGCCTTGTTTATTTTCTTGGTCTTTGTTTTGGATACTTATTAGGTATCTTTGGTGGCTTTTATTATGTTGTTGTGTTTGGATTTTTCTGTTTTCCAGGCTTCTTGTTATGCTTGACGTCTCTTTGAGACATGATTGAATATCTATATCCACGATGTAATTAATCATAGATGCTTGTTAATATGACAAATCTCCATCCAATAATTAAAATAAATTTTGTTCATATCATTAGAAAAAAATCTATATAATATATATTTTCAATTTTTATTCCAAAAAATCTTGTGAGAGAGATGTTTTTCATCATTCGGGTTATCAAAGCCCATAAGCCGTGGAAATCCTAATTAAAAATTTGTTGATATTTTCACTTCATTCAAATAAAAAATTGAAATTGATCCATTGACCAAAGTACAATCTATAAACCAAATCCAAATATTTATTTTAAATTCTGGATATTTACAAGTGCTTAGATCAGCTAGCTAGAATTTGTGAAAATGAAATAACTCAAATCAGAACTGACAAATCATGATTCGCCACCTTAAATCTAACTGAACCTAATAATTGCCAATTGAATAGTGTTTGTTTGATTTGGATTCTTAAATCTTTTTTGGTTAAACTAATACCCACCCCTACAAATATCTCATATTCTCATAATACCAACGTTATTGATATGTAAAATATCTGTGATTATTTATATAGACGCTTTCATCATCCAATATAGGTAAAAGGTATGTTTGGTAGACCACTCAAGCAGGTTTGTTTATGGTTGATAAACTATTTATTCTATCATTTTTTATTGCCTTTCATCTCTCTCTCTCTCTCTCATTTACAGCTACCATATACTGTTTTATCTGGTCATGGAAACCTAGATGGAATCGACAAAACAGGAGTTAAGAAGCCATTAGTGCTGTTGGTGGTGTTAGGTGCAATGTAGTTGCCATTTGGAGACCAAGGAAAGGAGCCTGCTTTGATCTTTCTTCCTTCACGTAAAAGCACTGACTACAATATTATTATTATTATGGCATAGCTTAAATGTGTAGCTGTACTCTTTCGGTTGGCATCAACACTTCTAGCTAGTCAAATTAGTTGACCAAAATTTATCCTCAATGGAAGCCTCAAATTTTTTATAAAGATATGTTGATCAGTAAGTCTGTTATGTGTGAGAATATTCATTGCGGTAGGAACAAGTGCTTACTTTTTTATTTTTTATGCAGATTTAGCACTCATACAAATAAAAGAAGAGTCGCAAGAGATACTAAAGTTTTTACATAAAAAATCGTTAAGGGGAAAACATGGGTGCTTACCTTGTTGAAATGATTCCACTAGTATATGTTGTTAATTAGTAACAAATAATCTCTTTCCCTATTATTAGTGAGCATTGATACAATATAATATGCTTGAATTATGATGGATTATATGGTAAAAGTTAGAACATCGTTAAGGCATTAGTACTATTTTCAAGAGAATGTTGGTGATATGTTCAATAATTCTCATTTGATGAGAGAAAACTAGACATTGAGAATTGTAACGCAATTTCAATGTTAACGTAGGGAATTGAAGTTGGTGTTGTTGGCGCACATTGGCTTGATTGGCGACGACGTGAGTCGATATTGTTGGCAACAACTGACAACAAAGTCAACGGGCATTGGTGTTAATGTTAAGCCACGGTAGTCAGACGACAGTGGTTGTGAGACAGTAGTCAAACAACAATGGCCAATAGAATTGTAGTGTTTTAAAAATGCTATTATGATCTATAACAATAAAAAATTATTTTAGGAATCATTATATGTTCAAATCATAAATTGTCTTTGGTTCTAACTACCTGAGCAGTTTTACAACTTCGACTTTTCTCTATTTCTTGTATAGTAAACCTAATCTTGGCATTGCTCTTCACTCAACTCCTTAGCAAAATTATTATATTACCATATTAAGATTATCATATACACTTATATTAATTAGGAATCTATGATATTTATTGTTATAATACATTCTCAGATATTCTCTTTACATTATTTTCCCTATTGGCCCATTACATCATCTTTATATAAATATGTTTGTATAATAGTGCAAGGATCGATCATAAAAAATCAAATACAAATGTAGTTGCTTATAATTTCTATCGGCCCTTAGGGGCTCAAGACATCTGTTGTTGCTCAACATAGCCGGCCAGAGCGTCTGCAGAAAGTGCAGCTCAACTTTTGTCAATGCACCACATCAGCGGTACCGAGCGCCGAGCGGTACCAAGCAGCACCGTGACTCACGGTACCGAGCGAAGGAATGACGTGGCGCATTCTGATTGGTCTCCGAACGAAGTTCAACATCCTCACAGAATATAAAACGAGGGAGCCGTTCCTAGCTAGCCTGATACTTATTCTCATGTTCGATTTTCTTATTCGTGGTAATTCATATCCATCTTCTATCAACGTTGGTTTTCAAACGTTTCATGTTGAAAATTGGAGTGAAGACATCTAACTTTATTGGTTTTGAAGAAAAATTAATAACAGTCATTAAAAATTCAAGATCAGAGTTTAACATGTTAATAGGTCAACCAAATCTGCATCAGAAACGACAAATATAACCTAATTTGCTTACGATGATGATAAGGAAGCGTCTCAGCTAGATGATTGTCGTGTTGAAAGGGTTCTCTCTCTCTCTTTCTCTCTCTCTCTCTCCCGTTTTTTCTAAAAATCACTTTCCTACCTACTAATGCAACATAATTGCACTTGTAGTGTGTATGACAAGTGATTAAGACAGATAAACTGCAGATAAGTAGGCAAATGGAATTAGTTTTTAAACCAAAAGGTCTAATCCAGCTGAGACGTGTTTAGTTGAAGTTGAAACATTAGCTTAATTGGCATGTCATTGAAGGAAATTTATTGGATTAAGTAAAAATCTCAATGTATGTTGAAATTAATTTTTTTAAATTAATTTAAAGATCATTTGAACTCCAATTTTAGCATATTTATAGCCAAACCAAATACCTTGATGAAATGAATTAAATGATAAAAAAAGTAATCTGATATGAAACCCAATGAGCACACATCAAGTACTACAATCAAAGTTGAAAAGTTTAAGTTAGTGATTGAAGCATTAAATGATCTTTGAATCATGTATGCTTATAGCCAAATCAAGCGTCGCGAATAGAGGAACATAAAAAACTCATGATAACTTGATTGCGAGATCATTAGGGCGTCGTAATGCTGAAAGAATCTTCTATAATCAAAGGAATAAATGAGAGTTATTTGATGGAGTGTTTTTAGATTTTGGCCACAATAATTGAAACAACAATCTTAAAAGCTATTAGTAGACCTCAATTCTCTACTTGAAAATGAGAAGCAAGAGACAACTCAAAGGTTTGAAGAATCCTAGAACTCTACCCACTATTGTCGACTAACTGCTACGTACAATTCGATTTCCTACATCAAATAGGAGCCTCTCGGCCACTATCACCCAACCAATATTCTTGGACCACCATTACCTAATCACCGATGTCAAACATCTGCCACCCAATCAGTGTTATTACACACCCATTGCCCAACTATTGCTATCAAATTATCATCACTAGACCACCACTATCGGACCGACATTGCCCAACCATTGTCATTGAATCATTATCACCAGACCTCTACCATTGAATCACCTGTGTCCGACCACCATCGTTAGCCAACCAACACCTAAAATATAGTCAAATGGTCACTGCTTGACCATTGAAATCGAATCACTACTATTTTAGCATCATTATTAGATAAGCATCGCCCAACCCACGATCAAACTACCACCATCCAACCACCACTATTGGACCCCCCTGTCACTCGAACTCCACCATTAGGCTAATATGATCAGCCTACTATTATCGAACAATTAGGCTATTATCATTTCCACTTGAAAAATATCATCGAGTCATCGACAATGTCTTACCTCCACAAAATAAACTGCTACCGTTTGTTCGTTGTTTTCAATAGCCCCACCTAACCACCATTGCGAGATTGCCACAACACTACCATCACCGTAAGACTACGGGTGCCTGCCTGCTGCCATTAGACTACCATTATTCAACCTCCACTATCAGTCATACATCATTCGACCTCAACCAATGGACCACCCAACCATCAAAATATCATTAAATGAACTTCATTGTTGAACCCCCATTGCCCAACCACTATCCCTTGTTTATAGTCCTGCTAGCACTATCGATTAACTATGATCTTCTAAACACTATCACCTAATTAATGTCTCCCAATAACACCACCCAACTACAATATACATATCACCAACACCAAATTATGATCCTCTGACTATCATTGTCCAACTATATTATCCCAATCACCATCAATGGCTACAGTCTTCTAACAACCATCATCCAACTAAAGATGCTCTCCCAATCATTATTTTCCTATTACAGTCTCCCAAGCTCTATTGCCTGATTTGAGTCTCCAAACCATTGCCACCCGACTATGGCCTCTCGACCATCGCCAACTGACTATGGTCTCTTAAATACTACCATAACCTAGCCAACCATCATAACCCAACTATAGTCTCTTGGACACTATCTCAAGTGCAATATTTTGACCACCATCTCCCGACTATAATCTATCAATCACTGTCACAAAACTACTATCTCTTGACCATCATCACCATACTATAGTATCATGACCACATTTACCCTACTACAGTGTTCTCGACTATGATCTACTAATCATGTTTACTCGACTATAGTCTCTTAACCATTGTAACCCGACTATGATATCATGGCCATCCCCCTTTCACTATTATCTCCCAACCACTATCTCCCAACTTTGTCCTTCTAACCACTGTCACTTAATAAAGGTCTCCCAACAACCATAGCCTGATTATAATATTATTGCCATCATCAAATGATTATGATTTTCTTGCTATGTTTGCCCCACTATAATCTCTCAACTCATATATGGTATACAGATCATGATTACCTAACTACAATCTTCTGGCCATCGTACAGAGTATTATCTCATGGACATTATCGTCTGTCAATGGTCTCTTGACCATCACTGCCCAACTATGATTTTCCTTACACCATTATCAATCAATTACTACATAACTATAGTGTTTTGATTATTATCACATAATTATGATATCTTTACCACTATTGCCCGATCACTAGAGGAAAAAAGGTGATTATCGACAGACCATTTCCACCAGAAACAATGAAAAAATGTTGGAAATTACTATCTTCCAGCAAATTTTCGGTGAAAATCATACGACGGTAAATCGCGCATCGTAAATGACATTCCAACGCAAAAATTTCACCGGAAACATTTCTAGTGGTACTTCCGGCAAAAAATCGACTGAAATGTATGTCATATATGTTGGTTTTTTAATCCCTTTTTCATGCATAAGTTCCGTCGCTTTTTCCGGCGTATATTTTCGCTGGCAAAAGCGTCAGAACTCTACGGCCGGATTATTGTCAAATCACAATTTAACAGACACCGGCGTAAACTCTCGCCGGTATTTTTTGACGCATTATTAGCCAGTAATAGCTAGTAAAGTCGTGGTATCGTATGACGACGCACTTACCGGCAAATTTTCTACCGGAAACCTGTAGCAAACAGAAAAAAATTGACTTCTAACAATCAAATGGATTTTCACACCTGCAAACAAATTTTTCACATTACATCTAAACATTATATAATATCAACATATGATTCACAACATATAAACAATATCAAATACATATAAAGAACATAATTTATCCATAATTAAAACAATATATAAACGCACTGGCGGAATTAACTGGTGTCATATACATGACGAAAATTAGCAGCGTAATATATGCCGATAATTACGCCAGAATATTTCCAGCGTAATATCTGCCGGTTAAACGCGCTGGCTTTTAAGGGACATATATAGATCCGTCAGAACCTCCGCAAAAAATAAACTGCTTTCATGTAGTGGATTATGGCCTCTTGCCTCACATCATCCAACTATGATTAGTCATCCACCATTACTCGATTCATGACCAAGATAGCATAGTTATAGTCTATTGACCACTCCCATATTCCAACTATGATCTCCCAACCAACATTTCCAAATAAAATCTCACGATTATGGTCTCCCAACCATAATAGCTTAATAATGATCTCATGAACATCATCACCCAACTATAGTCTCCTAATTATTGTTGATTGACTACAATCTCTGGCGCACAATAAGTTGACTAATAATTTCCATCATATGCCACTATCACTCGCAACATTCTCAGCATCTCATTTATATATTCTATTGACCATTGTGGCGACTACTGTTCTCCCAACCATCATTGCCTGAATAACATTGACACTCAACAAGAGCAGACCAATACCCGTTGACTTTATTGTCTGAGTGATCTCTTTGAAAATTTGCAGTAGGTGTGGGGTGGCATAATTAATCTAAAGAAAAGACATTGGAATCATGGTACTAGGGGTGTCAATTTCGGTTCATGGGTCGGATTCGGGTCGAACCCGGAACTGACCGGGTTTAAACGGGTCGATCGCTATCCCAACCCGGTTAGGTAACATGTCAAAAATTCGAACGCCGAACATGGGAAGGCTAGGCTACGGGAGGCGCAGAGAGCGGACGGTGGACTTTTGGCGACTCGGACGCGTGCATAGGATGAGGGCGAGTGCATGGACGCAGGCGACCTGGCTTCGGAGACACAAGCGGGTGCAGCGGGCACAGACGTGCGCGGCCGGAGTGCCGCGGGCGAGCGCGAGTGCAGGTCAGGTGCGGACACGTGGGCATTTCAGCACTGGACGTCTCGGGCACGGGCACATGCGCTGGATAGTCGTGAGGCGGCCTCAGATCGGCGGGCGGCGGCAGCTGAGCGGGCAACAGTGGGCGGTGCGCGGGTAGTCGGGGCATGTTCACGGGTAGTCGGGGCAGCGCTGGCAACTCATTTTAAACGGGTTGGCGGGTGACCCGACAGCTCGTCGGGTCAACCCGAACCTGACTCATTTTTTAAATGGGTTGAATTCTGGAACTCGAACCTGACCCGTTTTGAAACCGGGTTGGATCAAAAATGAAATTTCCATGTTGGATTTTCGTGTCGTGTCAAATATTGACACCCGTACATGGGACTATTATGAGTGAATAACATGTGTAGATGAAAATCATTAATGCTGCCGGGATATGAGGGAAGAGGGGTACAAGCAATTGGCCGGTGAGGATGTGAGGGATAGAATTGGATGGTAGGAGCTGAGAAAAATAGTTTCTTGGGAGCAAGGATGAAATAAGAATCATATGAAATAAATAACACTAGAAAAAGATATAAGAGATTTATGTGATTCGGTGAGATCATTTATATCTACAGGCAAAAAAATAAAAATAAAATAAAATAAATTAAAAAACCAGAAAAATATCCACTTGCACAAAGTCATAGAAGATACAAATATTTTTTGATTTATCTCACTCGATATTTACTTTCTCTCTCTTTCTTTAATAACCAAACCTACACAAAGAAAACAAACATGTAGGATAATTAACTTGACTATCACTCAAACTCCTCTACACTCGTAATGCTTTACAGCTTTCAATTTTCTTATGCCACCATATACTAAATTGCTTCTCCATTTTGATTTATAGTGCTTCACACTTGTTGCGTGCTAGAAAATACGCTGCGGTAGAGTTTTTGAATTCGCGTCCGAGCATTGCATGAATATTCAGCACACAAACAGAAAAGAGAACTGAACACCAAGGTTTTTATGTGGAAAACCCGAAAGAGGGAAAAAACCACGGGGCCTCGCCCAGTTGTAAGGTTCCACTAGTGTTTGTTTGAAGTACAAAGGTTGATCCGCCTTACAAATCAAGACGATCAATTTACAATCAACTTCTCATAAAGTTACAAAGTTCTGCAAATTCCCGTCGTTTTCCGAAAATCCGGCAGAGTTCCGGCGTCTTCAGGCGGCGGGAAGAGCTCCGACAGTGGTCGAGGAGGAGCTTCTTCCTTCTCTTCCTTCTTCTCTTCTTCTTCTCTCTCTTCACTTGAGTCCCCTTTCTGAAGAATGAGGGCTCTATTTATAGTTTTTCTGGAGTAGCATGGCTCGTAAATAGGTGTGAGATCAGGGGCGAATAAGGAGTGGTTTGAATGGACGGCCTTTGATCGTGCACCTTTCATTGGACATTTGGAGGCCTTAATGATGTCGGAATTTGGCGATCTTGGGCTCGTTGGATTTGCCTCGTCGAGCCGTTCGATTCGAGTATAAGCTCGTTAAAATCGGAGACCGTTTGGTAACTCAAATTGCGGTTTGAACCTTCCAACAGTGCTTCAGGTCCTTGATTTGGACCCATTTGGGCTCGGATTGGGTTGAATTTGGTGTCGTTGGGTTTGTATTTCCGAGACGCTCAGTTTGACTATAAGCTCGCCGAAATCGGAGTTCGGGAGCTTCCAAATTTAATTTTTGAAGTTTCCAACTAGCTTTGCCTCGAAATTCGTGCCCGATCAAAATAATTTTGTGATGCCGTATCAACACTCATTGGTCTACTTATTTGATAAATTTTCTAATTGCAATTATCTTATTAATCTTCTATTTTTACAACAATTTTAAAGTTAGATCATATGGAGTTTACATACAATGATTAGTAAGGCTAGAATAATTCCCAACTTAAGATGTACAATGTATGATATTTCTTAGCCTTTATGATGAATAACTCTAAGAAACTTTTTGCTAAGATGTATGAGTTTCATATTCTTATTAGTGATCTTATGAATGAAGGCTATAGTGATGCTAACTGAATTTCTGATTCTAATGAAACAAAATTTACTAATGGATATATTTTTATTTTGGGTGGTAGACCTCTATCTTGGAAGTCTTCTAAACAGACTTGTACAACATAATCCACTATGGAATCATAATTCATTACTTTAGAAAAAAGTAGGAGGAGAATCAAAATGGCTTAAAAATCTCTTAGCAAATATTTCAATTTTGGAGGGACTTGTCTCATCGGTGCCTCTACATTGTGATTGTCAAGTTGCAGTAACTAGAGCTAAAAATAAAATATATAATGGGAAGAGCAGACATATTTGCCTAAGACATAATATTGTGAAATAATTGCTTAGTGATGGGATAACATCTCTCTAAATGTTGTGAGGTCAGAGATGAATTTAACAGATCCTCTGACAAAAGCACTTGGAAGAAAGCAAGTGATGGACACATCGAGAGGAATGAATGAAACTTTTGCCTATAAACAAAGGTTGATATTGATGGTAACCCAACCAATTTTTATGGAGATCTCATAAATTAGGTTCATATGAAAAGAACAAGTCATTTGTTAGCTTGGTAGATTATTATTCAAAACAAATATTATAGTTCATTCCTATAATATTGAATAATATGATTTATAGTGATTTAGAGATTGAGTTTTTACTCTTAATGAATTCATAATTATTGTGCTTATTGTGAGGCACAACTAATTAATTCACTTTTATGAGTGTAAAATTTGTCTGTCTTTTATGAGAATATAGACAATTCTCTATAGCAATCAAGAAACTCAGATTCAGACGCATGGTCGTAAAGCGTCAAATCGAGATAAACAACTATCATTTATTTGATGTAATGTGGGTGGATAATCTTGCTTATACTCAAGGAATTAAGTTCATAGAAATATTAAATTTTACTTAGTTCCTATTAGTAGAGATTTTCTTATCATAAAATATTGGTTCATAGTCCAAAAGACACCAATGTCTATGTATTATATCTTTTGCTTTGAATAAATTATTATTTTATATTTTACTTTTCTTTTGAAAATGATGGGGATTGTTATATTTTATGTTTTTTAAAAGAAAATTTGTAACGAAAATAATTGTTGCTGTTGTAACAAAAATAATTATTGTTGTTGTAACGAAAAATATTATTATTGCTATAACCAAAATATTTATTATTATTTTATGACAACATTTGAAAACGTTTAAATTAATTATCATAATATTTGTAATTAAAATGGCTATCTATTTCTAATATATATAAGACTTTCTAGGGATATGATAAAAAAATAAAATTTTCTTCATTCTTCACTCCATCTTGCATATGTTTAGAGCAAATATATATATAGTTGTTCTTGCTTACCACAGTGATTAGTGCAGATCACCACGAAGAGTCCGTTGAATTCTATGAGTTAGGCCGATGTGTACCTTTGTATCCGGGAGGAGTGAAAATTTAACTTTAAGAATAGTGCTTCACACGTCTCGGTCTACTTATTTGATAAAGTTTTTAATTACAATTGTTTTACTACTCTTCTATTTTTACACCATGCTTCTCCTTGATGCTAAGATAATAATTTTCTTGCAATTAACTCCCATCATATAGAAACTCCCACTTAATATAAACCTTACATCTCATTGCACTACTATATTTAGGAGAAATATATTCATAAATTTCCTCACTGTTTTAGTACTTGACAACGTATAGGTAGTACCTTCATTCCTTCCTTGCAATATTATTATAGTACTTTTAGTTACCTTCAATACAAAAGGTTGAGATGTATAATTATCTTCACTATATTGGAGAAGAAAAGGATTACAATTTCTCTGTAGTTATCTCTTCTCATATCTACAATGATCCTCAAATCATTCGATTTATAGATTTGGGGCAAAAAAATAAGAAAAAACTTCCTAATATAATCCTTAATTAGATCCTCAATCAAATAACTATTAAGGAAAATAATTAGCTCACTAATCAATTACAATAATTTGTAAATAGGTGGGATCTTTGGCTCCTAAGTTTTATTTTATTTTGATTGTATGTTCTTTTAAGCGGTAGCGAGCTTTAGATCCCTTTAAGGACTTATAATTTTCCCCTTAATCAACACGTAAGCTTGTGACTGGGTTTCTCCCAAAAAAAAAAAAAAGCTTATTTAGATTTGAAAATATTACCAAATCAACAACAAAGTCAACAAACAATACAAAATCAAAACTCTAAATATGTTAAAACAAACATAATCATCATAGCCTCATTATAGAATCCAACATATATAACACGGAAATCACAATCAGAAAATTCTAAAATTAGCTGTAAGACCCGCAAAGTAATGAAATTAATGAAGCAGATATAAAACCCATAAAGATATATATCTCCAAGAAAAGCATACATGTAAACAAAAATTAGCTATATAAATCAAAATAATATTCCAAATCAAAGCAAATATAATAATAAGGTAGCTATATAAACTAAGAAAATACGTGAAGTATCTAAGTAAACCAAGCAGCTAAATACATTACAACAAATACATGCTTAAGGACATTAAGATATCAAGGCATCAATGTAGTTGAGCTTTGCAAGTTTAAATTATGCCTATTAAATTCTGTCGAAACCAACAAGTCTTTAATGCATGCACTACAAGAAAATAGCTAATTTTCGATGTGTTGAGAGTGCTTAACTTGAACACAAATGCGTTCATGAGGACATTGAGATACCAAGGCATCAATGTAGGAATTAAAAAAAAAAAAAATCTAAGCCATTTTAGAAAAGCATGGGTACTTGAGAGTGCTTAACTTCCACCAATCGAGAATATCAAATTATTCATTATTACATACGAATAAACCAACTTCAACATAAATAAGATTTGAAAATGCAACTTTTCTCCTGATTGAAAATTATCTTTAGAAGAGCTGGTTGTGCCATCATTATTGCTAGCATTTACCGAGGTGTGTTGGAGACTTTGTCTTCGTGATTCCATTCGGAAAAAAACAATTAGACACAGCATCACTTATGTATGTGATGCTATAAGGTGGCTCCAACTCAGTAAAGTTTGTGATTCTCTTTGTAGTTTCTAAGATTTATGATAGTAATGATCAATATGACACATAAACCACAATTTACACTAGGAAAATCGTCTATTCATGACAAATTTTTTCAGTAGAAATTGCTCATTTTCCGATAGATTTGGATGTTTCTGGTGAAAATTTTTCTGCCGGTTAAAATCACGTAGGAAAAATTTTTTGGCGAAAAAAGCCATAGAAAAATTTTTCCGGCAGAAAACGGCAGCTGGAAAAAAAAAATTTGCTCGGCCCGCCTGCAGCAGATCGTTATGTGCCCGCCCACCGTTACCCATGACGACGGTATGAATCAATTTAGCATTTTTTTTCTTTGATTTATAACTGATCATAATTTCTTGGGTTATGAGATGTTAGGACCTCAATTTTTTTTATCAACATCTAAAGGTGAAAAATTCAAT
The DNA here is from genome assembly GCF_001605985.2 of Dendrobium catenatum. NCBI lineage: Eukaryota > Viridiplantae > Streptophyta > Magnoliopsida > Asparagales > Orchidaceae > Dendrobium > Dendrobium catenatum. The sequence continues at coordinate 109,029 of NW_021318865.1, forward strand.
ATTTTTTTTGTCTTTTCTTTGATAAATCAATCATTTATTTACTTTTAATTGTATTTCTTTTCATATTCTTTAACATGTTAAAGGAGTTGTTAAGTAGTGTCTAATTTGAATTTATGAATTTTCTTACCACAATAAATGCACTAAAAAAAGGAGTTGTAACTCCTTTGGAAGTGGATGTAGATTCAATGAAGCACTCCCACATTGTAGATGTTCACTTACTAGCTTTTCTAGGAGGCACTTTTTGATTTTTAGTCTCAAAAACCTATACCTCCATTGGATGAGAATCAATATTCAGGTATTTATTACTATTTTCAACTCTTATATATATTGGATTATTGGGTAATATAGTTTAGGAAAGATACAATGTTGATATGGTTTAAAAATTAAAAAAAAAAATAGCTCAAATATGAGACATAATTTATTGATCAAGCATACTCATAGAGCAATAAATCACCACTACAGGAAAAACAGCTCTTACCGGCAGCCATAACCGGCGGTTTATAGGCCGCCCTTTACGGTGGAAGCCCGGCGGTGCTCGCCGTCGGTCAAACCGACGGCTACAAACCGTCGGTAACCGCCGGTAACTCAACCGGCGGTCTACCGGGGGATAGCCGTCGGCAATGTAGCCGCCGTTGGCCGTCGGTTAGCCGTCGGCTGTATTACCGGCGGCTTGACAGCCGGCAAACCGCCGTGGATAATTGCGGTAATCAGCGGCGGTTCCAACCGCCGGAAAACCGCCGCCTAGATAAACCGCCGGTAAAAGGCCGCCGGTAAAGGTTTCCTACGCGATTTTTTCCGGCGGCGTAAGGACCGACGCTAAGCCGCCGGTAATACTATAAACCGCCGGTATTATTACCCAAACCGCCGGATTTGGCTGTTTTTCCTGTAGTGCACTAATTGCATGAACCAATATATTTTCTAAGTAATAGAATTAAAAACCTTATACAATGGAGACCCATAATGGGTTTATGTTGAGTTATTGGTTAATCAATGATGACACCTCCCTCTTGTCGACTTCTAGCCGATATCCTACCCCCAATCGCCTATCCAACTCCTATAATGTTAGTGGATTATGTTGGAAGTGTGGTATCCTTTAAAGCCTCCTTTGGTGATTTATTTCCTCTATGGGAGGTTATTATGAGCTCTTCTTGACTACCAAATCATTGGGTTGACCTAAGAAAATAGTGATAGACCTATTATTATACGCCTCGATATTGATGTGATTATTGGCAACCTCTAATAACTTAGCCAATATTTTTGACTTATAGAGGCTAAGGATATAATGAAAATGCCCTATCACAGACATTAAGTGAAGGCGACTAGATCCACAAGTGGCTCCAAATCTTTATGTCCAATATTTTCCTTTGAAAATTTATGATAAAACTTCTTAGGAATTTCATCGGTCCTTACTTAATCTTCTATAAGGCCTGCAAGATCTTTAGCGCTCTCTATGCACTAACAAGTTATGTTATCAATAACCTCTTAAAATTTTTGAAGGGGTTGATTGATCCCATGGGAGTCATGAGAACTTTTAAGGGGTGATTATTTAAAGATGATAAAAAATAAATGACACTTCAAAACATCATCATTCCTCAGTAAGGAGGTGGCTGACTCAAAATAAGTCATATTTTTAAAGTAGGTTTTGTTATCCTTTTATGTAATTTGAGGTGGGTGGTTTTGAACTTCTTTGGTGGCACTACTTTGGAGAAATCTATAGAGAGCATGTTAGTTATTTGTAACTTCCATTTAGCATCCCATTGACTTGCTATGGATTCTTCATTATTATCTAGATAAGAGGTATCATTTTTCATCTTGCGAGAAGGTAGCACCTTTGTGTTAGAAAAATTCCTTTGAACGATAAAATTAAATGATCCCTCAAGCGCATCTACCCATGAGAGATCCCTATAGAGCTTTCTCTTGGGTACCTTAGATCATATTGTAAGTCTCTCTTTTATCTTTTGCTAACTGTCGGGTGGTGATGAAATCTTGGTGATCCATATTGGCTAATTCTCTTGGGATAGGTTGCTTCATTTCTTGAAATGCTTAATTTACGGGTGATAACATCATTTCATGCTCACTATACTTTAGAGGATGTTCAATTTAACTTTATTCATATATGATATTCGTACCTTAGTCATAATACTTTAGAGAGACTTAGGAGAAAGGAGAGTAGATACATAAATACAAATGATAATGAACTTTTATATTGATATAAAAGAAAGCATATAAACTCAAACCATCAATGTCTTTTGCTCATCCTTAGACTTCTTTTAAGAGGCTTTCAAATTAGCATTATAATGAATATATTATGGATTTTAATGATTTTGCATTATTTATCTTTTAGGTGACACATAACCCATGTATAAGAAAAAGCATTTGATTTCCTGATGAGGATTACGATATTATGTGTCATTAGCTAGTTGAAATCCAAATTAGTATATTATCACCTTCTTATGTGAGGAACATTACTTCATTAGTTGGGAGAAGATTGCAGGTTGATTGTTGTATGTGTAGGATGCTTGGATTTTGGGTGAGCCCTTGAACAAAATAAGCCCATGGGAGCTTTCTGGGAAGAGCTAAAAGAACCAATCACCACTTCCTCTGGCAAGCTCTCTGCGAGTAACAAACAGAGCAAATCATCACTGTTAACAAACCAAGTTTATCCTAGTCCTACGCGTGTAAAAGCCAAGCTCTTATATACCTATATATAAGCAATATATTGAAATAAACTGTATGATAGGTCTTTACATCAATAGAGAATACCTTTATACTTTACTCTCTTCCTACCCGCCGTATAGCTTTACATATATGCTTATACATTGTTGTGAAAGATATGCCTTCATGGTATTAGAGCAAGTGTAAGACTCAACCTTCTTTATTATCATAATGGCCCATTCCTCGTCATCTTAAGTAGCAAACATGCTACTAAGAACACTACCAAGTCCATACACATACCTTCTTTCCTGAAGCTAGTACTCTCCTACAGCAAAACGACATTCACCACCATATTTCTTGTCCCTACATCCCAGAGTAAAATGGGACAGCCGAATGCAAACATCGTCACATCATAGAAACCACCTAAACATTGCTCTACACTGCTCTCCTCCCATATAAATTCAGGTCCGATGTTGCCCTTACCGCCATTCACCTCACCAACTGTATGCAATCCCTTAAAAATCCCCGCTTCAATTACTATACAACAAAAAACCATACTACTCACTAACTTCAACATAGTGCTTAGGGGTGTAAACGAGTCGAGTCGAGTATTTTCCTTATCAAGCCTGGCGTTCAATCCTTAATGAGCTCGAGCTCTATTAATGGGCTCGAGATCGACTTGTTTAGAAAATATCAAGCTCAAGTTCGACTCGAAAGCTTGAGCTCGAGATCGAGCTCGTTTGAGAAGCACCAACGCATGTGATGCGTATTATTATATAAAATATTAATATTATATATATATA
>NW_021318865.1:114808-159561 GCF_001605985.2 Dendrobium catenatum
TCCGTGCTAATTCAAACTTTTTTAGTATCCACTATCCACATATATCAATTTACATTAATTATGTACAGACGTTAAAAATTTACTTTTTCCCACTCACATCTGCAACTCTACAACCTCGACATTTTGGTCAATCCAAGCGAGAGATTAATGAAATCCCAATTTCTTCAATTTGGAGGTTGCCCTGATGAGGGCTCCTGGTTTCTTTCCAGGTGGGTTCCTTTCCTTTTCCGCTTCGATCATCTTCTATCACGGTTATATTCGTTCTGACTTCCGACTATTGTTTATTCAAAAAATCTAGGTACTTTTCTCTTGCTTCTTGAATTTCTTTCACAATTAGGTGAGCTATAAGCCTGGACTGCTTTAACACAATCTCCTTTTCAACTGTTTGTAATGGTTCATGACTTATTTGAGAAAGGAATTGAAGAAAAGGGTTTTTAAGCGAGGAGAACAACTATTGGTGGTTTGTGCCAGTGGCAACTTTACGAGTGTAAAGATCAATGCAGCAATTCGGTCAGGGGATCGACGAGCAGCAAGGGGCAATTGAGGTTTGTGCGGCAGCCGAGCCTCCTCCTGTGCTGACCATTGTGATCTCGAAGTCGGAGGAAACGAATGCGAAGGGCGACGGGTCGAAGGGAACTTCTCCGGAAAGGCAGGATAAGGCCAGTGTGATCGCCTCAGTCAAGAAGGGGTTTTTGTGCAGGAGTGACAGCGAGTGTGAGGAGTGCAGGTAAAATTTTTTGTTTTAGTTGATTAAAATGGAATCTAGAGTTTCTTTATCATCGAAGTTGCTCGGTTGACTTTTGCTGTATTTGGATGCGGAACAAATGTTATTTGCCAGTTGGATTTTGGCGATTTGGATCAAGCTGTCCCTTTTTCTGGCTGATACGCATAGTTTCCTCTTGAAATTTTCCTCTCAGCTTTCTTACGAACTTTGGGGGACAGTGTTGATAATTAAAATGCATATTGCTTATGTTTCTTATCAATTTCGTGAGACAAGACACGAGGAATTATTGCTCATGTTTTCTGAGTAATGTTAGCGATTTTAAAGGGTTCAAAGCCTGATCTTTCATGGATTTCTGAAGTCTTTTTTAGCTTGAAATGGCGATCAGGAAGTTTCTTTTTTATATTATTATACTTTTCAACTTTGATTATTAAAGAGCACGCTTTCCTGCATCACTCCATGTGTATGAATGACTAACCGGAAGCATCTTTCTGGTTCTTGAAGAAATGTGTATTCCATATAATCTTTTTTTTTTGGCCTTTTTGGAGTTAAAATTTTTAACAGTATGGATTGACACAAGCATGTGTAAATACTAATTCTTGACTAAAAGGTGCCTATGCAATTGAATTCAAAATCATTTGTGGCGTTTATTAGTTGTTTAGTACAGAAACCGAAGAAACTTTGTTTCTATTGTCATATGTGATTTCTTCTATAACATATAGCTACATTTGTTACTTTAGGGTACATGTTATATGGTTTATCTTGTTAAGAAAGAACGATATGAACCTAAAATTTTATGTTTCAAAATTGAAAACACATGATCTCAGGCTTTTAAAAGGATCTTCTCCGGGTCATCAGTAAATGTTAAAAGAATTTCAATGCAAATTAAGAAACAAAAAAGCTTTCTATTATTGCAAATGCTTTTTATGTTATAGTACATTCTGAACTCAGTGTCTCATGGATCTAACCTGTTTAGGTCGAAAGTGCCTGTTTTAACTATAGTGCCAACTCTCTCTTTCTTTAAAAAATTTTATGAATTGTTCAGTCTGTAAGAAGAATGTCTATCTATTGATAGAAAAAAGACATGACATTAAGGCTAATGGCATCTGTAGGGATATGCTAATGATCTCTGCACCTCACTACTTACCAATCTCATATGTTCACAAGTCAGATTAATAAAATGACTATTATTAGGATATTTTGATTTCACTTAATATCGTATGCTTTTTTATGTTTTATATTATTCACTCATTAGTATATAAAAAATTTATCATTTTATGTTTACACAATCTTTTGATCTTGAGGCTTACGCCTCAAAATGCCTTGAGGCTTACGCCTCGCCTCACTAATAAAAAACGCCTCAATACCCGAATACGCAATTTTAAACATTGGTATAAACTCTTGTATTTTACATCTTTAATGGATAAAACACCATGCAAGGCTTTGTTATGCCATCTACATATTCATTAAGAACAAGCTTAGCTTGGCATAATTGAGGCTATATTTATCTTATTATCCATTGTAAATAAGGAATGACACAAATGAAAAAAAATTACATAAAGCTAACTATTTACTCCTACGACATAACCACAATATCACCCCGAAATGAGATAAACATAAAGGATATTGATGCAGGACATCTTTGGGTCTTGGATTTTTTAATTCAAATTTAGTTCTCGATGCACAAAATCAGACATACCCGACCAAATTCATAGTCCAAGCAATTCTAATTTATGGAAAATATCATCTATTTTGATGAAAATTCAGAAAACATAAAATTCGCTCCAATTATAATTCTATTATGGCTCAAATAGAAAATTAGTAAAGAAATTCAAGAGCAATGAAAATTGCATGACAATAAAAAATCAATCTGCAATAAAATATCCAGATTGTATAATCTTTGAATAAATCCAAGTATACAGGTAGGAAGGAAATTAAAATATAGAAAAAAGGGCGAATAGTTGTCTAAATTAAATGTTTGTGAATTCCTAAGTTTTCATGTTTGTTTTATTTTAAATATCCCATAATATGTTTGCCTTTGGAACTACCAGATCCTAAGATATCCTGCATCTTAACCTCTAGACAATGTGTATCACTTTTCATTGTAAATTGTTGACTTCCTCAAATGACATCAAACTTCATGCTCTTTAATCACCAATTTCGACTTCATAATTGCTAACATTTTTTGTTTATAATGATATAAATTCAAAAAGAGTTTGTCAACAACTAGCGGAAGAACCTCTAATCGATTTGGGATGTGGATGCCGAGGTGAGCTAGCGAAAGCACACAGATCATGCATAGAAATTTGGTTTCGTACTAGAGGTTCAAATAAATGCGAGATATGCCAGTAAGTTGTTTACTCTTGATACGAAGCTCTTCTAACTTTTCTACTGCTCTCATATTGGAAACCTTCATATACAGGCAAGTGGCTGTAAATGTTCCTTTGTTGGATTCACAACCAACTGTAAGTATAGTCAAAAAAATTTTGCGCTGTTTGTGTCCTTTATAAGAACGAATCAAATGTGCATATTGATAGATGCCACTTGAAATGCATCATATTTAATCTGTGTTTTTTGTTATTAAATCTAGTTGTTCAATTGCTGCGTTACTTATGTAGATTGATTCATTACTTGTAGGCATTTTAATTAGCAATATACAAAACAGGTATGAAGTAGTGTTTAATAAGTATTTGTTTTACTACTCTATTAGTACAGTCTAAAATAGGATCAACATGTCAATAAGACTCAAAGGCTTGTGTATTAAATGATTTTCATATTAAGTTCTATTTAATAGGTGATCTATATATTCAAGTTTAAATCAGTATAATTTTTTGTTTATCAAATTATATTCCAAAATGGGTTACAATAATGAAAATATTGCTTCGAATGAGCATGGAAGATGTTGTTGCATCTCATCTTTGAAGTTTGAATAATGAGGTTGACGGCGTTGGCAGTAAATGAAGTATGCAATAATGCAATGCAAATTACAAAGTTATATTGATCAAATGCCAGGGAGGATGACTGAGAATATCTAAAATTATTTAATCATAATTTTTATTTTCCTAAAATAAAATCTAATTTGCAAAGAAGTATCAATAGCTCCCTCCCCAAAAAAACATATTTTTTGAACTCGAAGACCTTATAATTTTACCATAATTTTGATATGACCAAAATCCTAAATATTTTACACACCACTAGAATATATATTTGAAAAAGTTAGATATGCTTTTAGTGGATAAATTAGTCCATCATGTGACAAAATCAATACGTACGTTTGTTAAACGCCAAACAATGTGAAGCATATGATACTATTCTAATTTGAATCTTAATACTGGAATCATTGAGTCTCCTAGCAGATGGCTGACTTTACCTATCATAAATGAAGATTTATTCTAGTATTTCCTATTTTTATTGAAGCAGACAAAATATTGGGTATGGAGAGTCGACTCAGCATATGGAGGTTCTAATATTGGAAGACGAGGACGTGAAAGGGTATATATGTTTATGTGGCTGAGTCGTAATGGATTATTGTTAGAATATTACTCTCATCTGCCATTATTTTTAATGCAACAACTTTTCCACTGCCAATATCCTAACTGCCACTGCAATTTATCCAGGGCATTTTAATCTGCTTTTGATAGCAGTTGGTGTTGTTTCAGGGATGTCTTAGTCCTCTCTGGGTTGCATTTGCTATCCTGATTGGGGGACTTCTACTTGATGTGCTCGTATCTGTTTCGCTTGGTGTTTCTGCACTTCCTGTGAACATTATAATTGGTATGCTCTCTCTATCCTTTCAGAGTAACGTTACATTTGGCATGTGCTTCTCAAAGAAAGCTATGTATTGAATGAGGGGAATTTGGAATCTACTCTCTGATCTGCTGATTAATAAGATACAGTTGTCAACCAACTCATCAATTTGCCACTAGAAAGCCATCTTTTAGTGTAGCTAATGATCTGACCTGTTGAGTTTCCAACAATTGAACAATCTATCTTATCTTAGGTATTTCTTTTAATGATTATCATAGAAACCTTTGGTGGCATGATCCTTGGACAAAATTATAATTTTCAAGCAATATTTTCGTCTGGAACAAAAAAAAAAATATTTGTTTTCTTTGAATTTTTTCCCGGAATCTTAAATGTTTGCTAAATGGAATGGCGCATAAGTAAGCACCTTCAATTATAGATTTTGGCTTCTTGAACTGTTGTGGAATTACAATCTAAAGAATCTGACATCCAGAGCAACGTAAAATATATTCTGAACCTATTTATAGGATGACATTACCCATTATATAGAGAAAAGATTGAACTTTTCTATTAATATCTTCTTTAATGGTCATTACAATATGAGTATCGAAGTAGTTGCATTAGAATATGAAATACTGAATTACTTTCACTAAATGAGAAATTGAAATGCTTTCATGTAAGGGTTTGTTTGGTTGAATGTTCTTAAAATATATGCATTTTAAAAATACAAATTATTGGAGTGCATGCATTATATATGAATTATTTGTTTGGATGCAAATCAAATGTATTGAAATGTGGTGAATGGCGGTGGTAGTTGGTGGGGGTGGCAGGTGAACGACAACGGATGCCAGAGAAGGAAAGGGGGTTGTTAGCCGCAACAACGGTGGGTGGTGCTAGGCAAGAATCGTGAGCAGTTACAATATGAGATTTGGACAATTTTCAAATGCAGGGAAAAAGGGTTTTGGCTATTTTAAATCCCTCAAAATTTTCTTTGCATTTTGTTTGCTTCAAATCAAACACCAAAAAGTTGGAATTTAGGTAAAAGAAATGCATTACACTTCAAATGGTTTTGACCAAACATCCAGAGAAGGGAAGGGGGGTTGTTAGCAGCAGCAGCGGTGGGTGATGTTAGACAAGAATCGTGAGCAGTTGCAATGTGATATTTGTACAATTTTCAAATGCAGGGAAAAAAGGGTTTTGGCTATTTTAAATTCCTCAATTTTTTTTTTGCATTTTGTTTGCTTCAAATCAAACACCGAAAAGTTGGAATGCAGGTAAAAGAAATGCAGTACACTTCAAATGGTTTTGACCAAACATCCCCAAAACAATTTAGGACTATTTGGAAATTACATGTTCATTTTTTTGGGTCAATACTTTAAGAATAATGAATCTTTAAGACCGTTTTGTTGGGCTTCATTAGTGTTAATGGACCCAATTTGTCTTCTTTGATTTAGATAATGAATCCATATCCATTGGTTGAAGAATTATAAAATTTTGGACCTTTTCATTTGTTTTAAATGGTCAATGTTTAATGACCGATAAATTTCCTTAATGTTCCAAAGCAATCCCACTTCATTCACCCGAAACAACAAGTCATGAGGTCTTCTGATGCAGGTGCAGGATTACAAATAAGAACCGGCGGTACACATGCTGGTTATAACAGACTTTATGCTTCCAAAACAAGATCGAATTGGAAAATTTCTAGGAACAATCAACGCCAATAGCTTCTAGGATTGGATTCCTCCAATTGTTGGGAGTTGATGTTTATATGGGTTTCAATTTTGTTGAGACAAATCAATTGTGATATTTCTCATATTCGATCTAACTATTTATGTTTGTTGAGAAGAACAGAGTGCATCTGATGTAGAACGAGAGAGGTAGTGGCAAGAACGATCTCCAAGCGCCCTCATCAGCATCTATTAGTATTTGGTCCAGTTTTAGGTTGTAATTGCTTTGCAAGACACCATACCGGTGTTTATGCTTCTCCGTTAGAAAACTCTTTATCTGAACCAATGTTTCTTAAAACTACCTTTTACAAAAGTACCGAATAACCAAACGAAGCCTTAATATATTGTGTAAGTTACCTCTTGAAACTTGTATAAATAAGGTGTAAATTTGCCAAAGATACCGTGAGCTAGAAGAATCTAAAAGATAGTTGTGTTTTTTCAAAACTTGGAAGACCAAACTGCAACTTTCCTGTTGAAGTTATGGATTCCACCAAAAGCTTAGTGGATCCATATAACACATGTAAGAATACCTTCATTTATATTATTAGCAGTACCGGTGGTTTTATTACAGCACTGAATGATATTGTCCGAGATCTATGATTTGAATTGAACATGTTTTTCTATTTTTTTTCTTCATGAAAAACGGTCTAAAATGAACCGACTTTGCAGGTGTTCTTATTGTGTTAGGATTAGGGACTGCGGTTCGCCTGGCTTTGGAATGTTGTCACGAGTGGGGCTCAAGGAGACATGCTCGGGGGACAGAGACTGATATAACTCCTGGGTACAATACTGCTGTGTAATTTTGGGATTATATATAGATATTCCTTACAGTGGAAAACACTTTTTTTTTTTTTTTTTTGTAATTTCAGCTGATAGAAAAATCTATAGCACAAATGTCTTGGTAGATTACTTATTGGGAAAAGTTCAAGAGCATATTATTCTTGTACTAGTTAAACTTGTTATTGATCAACTTGTTTTCATCTTTCAATTAAGATTGTGCCACTGGCTTTCTTATTCTTTTAATAAAATAGTAGTTTCTTAAGGTAGAAGAATTGCTTGTCTCCAGCTTCTTACTTTTTCATGCTACGTTGGCATCTATTTGTTCTTCTGTCATACACTAGTAGAATCTTGAATACTAAACGATCCATCAGCTGCACCATTGGTGTAAGTTTCCCACGAAAGCCCTGTATTGTTAATGCTGAAAGAACGTTTAGAGGTAAGATATTTACTAGTCCTGCAATGCTCAAATAGTTATCTATGAAAGTGCTTTACTTTTACTAGAAACTTGGTTCTTTTAAGTTTTTGGATATAATTCTATGTTCTTCAAATGGGTGAGCACTCATAGGTGAGGTGGCCATTGCTTAATAGGAGTCGAATCCTGTAGTTAGTGGGCTTCTACACTTCCATGTTTGTAATTGCAACTTGCAGTTAATTATGATTCTTACCTGAGTCAAGAATAACGCATCAATTATGCTTATTGTAGCCTTGCAAACTGCGTGGCTCACACCACCATGAATGTACAAATGGCTGATAGATTATAAAAATGTGTTATTTACTGAAAAAATAAATTTATAAGTGTTATAATTTTCAATAAATAGACCTTCTGTAAGAAAAAGAAAAAAAAGAGACAAAAAGCTGTAATAGAAACTAATTGAAGTAACAAAAAGGTGATATTAGTGGTATAATATCTTGCTGTTCATATATTAAGTGGTGTAAAGAAACACAGCAACTAGAACCTCTTCTTGATGCTGTACAAACCGTTTCTTTATTCTTAAAGCAAAAATGAAGAACAGAACAACAGGGAAGAATTACTTGGCAAAAACAATTGATGCCCAGTTCCAGAAGCTTTATTCAACTATAGTAAAAGACAAATACATGGAGAGCAAAAAGAGAAATACTGAGAAAACCCCTTTCTATGGCCTAGCCAGAATTTTGCTGTGAACTGAACCCACAAAACTACGAATTTTTATTAGGTCCGGACACTTGACGTAGTTATACATCCGGATGCAAATAAAATGTCGCCACGTGCTCTTATTCTTTACCGCGCGGCCTGACAACCCGAATCGGACCGGAATCCAATATTGCTATGTATTAGCTGATTTGTACAGACCAGGGTATTGCTATGTTTTGCTCGGTATTGCTCGGTAACGAGAAATACTACTATGTCAAGACTAATACCTAGCAATACCCCGGTTTTGCTAGGTATTGCTAGGTATTGTTCGGTATTGGTCTTAACAGAGCGGTATTTCTTATTATTGCCAAGCAATACATAGCAATACCGAGCAATACCTAGCAATACACGAACATAGCAATACCGGGTTTCCGTTCCGGGTTGGGTCGTCGAGCTGCGCGATAAAGAGTAAGAGCACGTGGCGACATTTTATTGGCGTCCGGATGTAGAGCTACGTCAGGTGTCGGGACAGCTGGTCTCGTTGCCTTAATAGAAAAAGAACTAAAAACAGTAAAGTAAAATTGTACCACAACAAACAATCTACACTTTGATCTGATTTTACATTTGATTGAGGATCAACAATGTGTTGAACCACGCAACATCCGACTCCATTCAAACAAAATTTTAACTTCGAAATTGATAAATATTTGGTCATGGCATCAGCTGGTGTGGGCTATGAAAATTCACGTCGCGGCCTCTCTGTAGACCCCTTTCTTCTTTTTTGGGTCGTCGAAGAGTGTTTTAACGAGTAAGTTCTGAGGCAAGTTTTAAGATGACAGATTGGGTTTTAAATAAGACGCTACCCAGAGATTTCAACCCAACCCGACAGAAGGATTCTTGTCGGCGGTCATTAGTTGCGTCGTCAAAGGGAATCTTGTAGACCTGAGGTGAATATTTGTCCAAGGGATAAATTTGAATCAACCTTAGCTTCATATTAATTCATTACTCAATGATTTTAAGCTTGTATGGAGTATGCGGGATATGACCATGATCATAATTTAATGGTACCATTTGGCGGCAAAATCACCTGGTTAGAGGGTTTCAGTCATAATCGTTTACATGCGGTTCCATTTAGCAGCAAAACCATCGGTGTTGTGCCATTTGGCAGCAAAATCACCGGTAAGAGGACACGTGCCACGTTCTACTGGCAAGAGACTGATTGACAATGAATTATAGTGATATTCTCGACTAGACATTAGTTCTTTATGAGCTAAAGTAGTTTTTAATTTATCCACCCCCATAAATTGTTGCGGAGGGTGGATGAATATTTTATTTTAAGTGTTTGATGATTCATTTTAATTTTAAATATTTTAAATTTTGGTATTTTTGGAATTTTAAATTTTTATGGACGTTTGGGAAGTTTTTTAAATATTTGTGATCCTCGCTGATTGAGATTTTCTGCCAACATGACCACCATCAGGATTTTCATGGGCAATTTTATTTTTGTTGATTGAACATTATCGACTCTGCCTACTTGCTGGCAGAGGATCGGGTTCGAATCTAAATTCATTTGTGAACCCGCGCAATATCCTCAGATGCCATGTGTGTACCTATGACACTCGTCGGGGCCCATGCAAATATAAGCTTTTGCACGCATCTTGTTAGGTATATTTATACGACAATTATATGTATGCATTGGATGTGTATAATGTATATGCATGTGTATATATACATCAGCACGAATACTTGCATAAAGTGTTTTGCATATTGTAATGCATATGCATGCCATATTTTTGCATGTAAATATAATATTGAAGGATGTACTTGTGTGAAACCCTCCGCTTATTGCAAATGCATGCATGATGGTATTTTTGCATTTGATGTTAATCGACCGTGCATATATAACAATTTGTATGTAAATACCATGTTAAATGAAATGCTTGAATGAAACTCTCTGCATCCTACAGATGCATGCAACAGATCATTTTAAATTGTAATTGTAATGTCAACTGACATGTTTGAATGAAATTCTCTACATCCTATAAATACATGTAGGAGGTCATGTGATTAATGAAAAAGAATTTGCTTCACTTGTTCTTCATGTCTGGCTAAATTCTCTAATTTTGGACTGATGGTATAAATGGAATGCGGAGTACTAATGAATTCTCTTCATTGATTATTTTATGATGTTTTCAATATACTAGGTCTTCATTTAATGCACGTAGTGGCAAAATGTGTATTTAATATAAGGTGTAATATGAAGCTTAAGAATAGAAAATCAGACACAACTAGGTATGTTGGATTGGTATGATGCAAGCATAAACATAGTGCTTGTTATGTATAAAATTTATAGAGTTGAATTGTCATGAGGGGGTTTTAATAGTACAATCTTTAATTACTCTTCTAAAATTCTCATAGGGTAACATATTATGGGAGTTTATAGTGGTATTGAGGGTGGAAGGTTTAATTTGTCCTTTGACTCCTCATGCTTTACTGAGTCGTTGGTGATGCATATGCTCTCAATAACATTAATATAAAAAAGAATCATTAGGAAATATCTTATATTTACATTCCATCAATTCAAAATAATTTATCCAAATAGTATTTCATTTAATTATTTTTTATTTTAATTAAGTGATTGAATCTACTCAAAAACTTATTTTTATTGAGTAAAATAATTATTGTACTTGACGTAGAAAGTTCTAGTATTTACAAGTAAATTTTCTTTCTTGTGGGATCGATACTCCACTCTATTACTATATTACTTGATTCGACATGTATATTTGCGTATATTAAATATGAGTTTTATAATTTTTATATGAAAGAAAACCTAAGTATTGTTTAAAAATTGATATATTTCTAACTTATTTTCACAATTCCTTATGTTACTCCACTACCCCCATCACGGTGCTTAGTGTCAAGAATTGGGGTGGCACATGTATGTTGGTTCTTGATGGATGAGATTTTTTATATGCCGCCTAAGCGTTACTTACAGCAGAATACAAGGAGAAATCAAGCAATCATTCTTTATACATGCCATCATAAATTTATTTATATTCGATGTGATAACAAAATACTGAACATTATTTATAATTGACCTTCCTTATACAACAAATTGTAAATCACTCTTCTGTGTGAAGAACATTCCTTCGATTAATTCAGGAGGAATCAATAATTTATCCACTAATATAACCCCGTTAGATGCATCCTAAAATTCAACTTTCTGATCCCATTATTCTGTAGTCCTACAAGTGTCGGCATAGTCCTTATTGTTGGCCACCATTACGTCCTCTATGCCAGTTGATCTTGAGCAATAATTTTGAATGACATTACAAATATCTTCATTAACTGTAGTTCTTCACATTCAAATATGGTTAAAAATAATCTGCATCATCAGAACACTGCTCGCTGACCAACTACTTATAATCTCATTATCATAATTAACATAGGGGATTGATTGTGTTGAAGGGCTAGGATATTCATGCCTCTGTTGGTTTTCTGTATCATTGCATTCACACCATTCTTCTATATTTATTAATCAATGCAAAAGTAATGTATATGACAATGAATAATCTTACTGCTCTTTTGGTTGGAGCCTTGAAGTACTATCAAGCACTTCAACCCTTTCACCTTGGCTCGAAGAATCATATATTTGAGAAATTCACAGCTCCGTATTACCTCCCATCAAATCTCTCTCTTCAATTTCAATATATATGATGAGAAATTCTACAGCAGCTTGGTATAATAGCACTTCACAGTCCTCATTATCTTCAACATGTAAAGTGACAAACTCATTGTCCATAGGCACACGACAAACTGCGTTCACAAAAAAACATAGATGGATCGTACTTAAATGCTTTGAGAAACCTTAACTTAAGCTGCTCTAAGTTGATGTTTCTTGGCAGTGTAGGGGACGATTCCTACCCCCATAATACGTTGGCGAAAATTCGCATCTAATTGTAATTCACCTACATACATTAGCATGAAGGTTGCTCCTCGGCCACTCATTATTGATCTCCTATGTTTCACTAAGAAAAATCAAGTAATCACATAGTTTATATACATAATTATTTGTTAACACTCTTTTATTTCTATTAGTTATACATAACTTATAACTATAATACTTACAATTACTATGAAAATATCCTTGAATTTAATAAATAATTTCAAAATACACATCACTTCGCTATAGAAAATTATATTTAATTTTAATGTTTTTCTAAACACACAAAATTTTAAGAAATAATTTTACAAATTCTCATTCATTTGTTACAGTGAATTTATTTTTCAAAAAAATTGGTTTCACAAAATTTTTACAATAAAAAGTATATCATTATAATTAAAAAAAATCTAATTGAACTACTAACATAATTATGGAAACTAAAATTCATCTAACATAAATGACATAGCTTGCAAATTTGATTCGAACATCACCTTTACGTAAATATAACATATAATTAAAAAAAAATTCTCACAAATATTAGATGAAACCTTTTTTTGTTCAACTAGATCACAAAAATTTAGCACAACCCATCCTGCAACCACAATAACTCCATTTCTCTCTAAAATCTTAACTCCTCCAAGAAAATCAACTAATTTACAACAAATAGCAACCAATAAGTAAAAATTGCTCATTAAGTGACTTACTTATGCCATGTCATCATGCCACGTCAAGTGTTGATCACATTACTCAGGTCAAAATCGCTCGATAAACGGACGAATTTGCCTACTTTTAAATTATATTAATAAATTGCTTAAATACTTAATATAATATTTAATTATGCTTATTTCAAAAAAAAAAAAAAATCGTTAGGAAAAAATTGTAAACTAGTCTTGATTAGAACATATATTAAACATTTAAGCATGACTTTAAGTTATTGATATTGTAAAAAATAGTTAAAATTTATCTTTTTACTATTATAGTTCTTAAAGATTCAAATTTATTAATGGATGATAAAAGATGTAAAAAAACAAAAGAAGATAGACTATCTTTCTAAAAAAGAATAAGAGTTCAAATAAATATAAGTTATACTTGAGTTAAATGAAATCTGTGGGCTACCAAAATTCTCGTTCTTCTGCCCTCTCCGTACCAGCTTTTTTCTTGTTTTTTATGACGACAAAGTATTAACAGACTTAGATTCCGGGTGAATTTTCATAAGGCAGATTGAGTTTTAGATAAGACACTACCTAGAGATTTTATCCCTATTTTATGAGGACTTTATGATCTGAGTTTGGGTTTCCTATAGGTGTAAGCCCCTATAGTTAATTACCCCTACTGATAATGAGAGAGAACTTTCGATTAAGGCTAGTCATTAAAGAGGTCGCATAGGTCACAAATCCAGTGTATAACAATAATTTTAGGGTTTGAATTTGTGATATGAATTTTGGAGTCTGAGACTTTAAAGTTTATCACCATAAACTTAAAACTGGTGATGGAGAATGAAGACGAGCTCAATCAAGATCCCATGGTTCCATCGTCTCGGGCTGTCATGATCCCTAGTCTACTTACTCAAAGGAGGTAGTCGGCCCAACCTGACAGAAACATCTTATCGGCAGCCATAGCTTGCTTCGTCCAAGAATATCTTGTAGACCGAGGGTGGTGTTTTTTTAAGGGGATATATTTGAATCCACCTTAGCTGACAAAGAGGTTTTATGCCTATTGAATATACTCTATGATTCATTACTAAAGAGTTTAATGCCATTAGGGAGCATATGAGCCTTGACAGTGACCATAATATAATGGTATCATTTTGCTGCAAAACTATTTGATTCAAGGGCACATTTTACGTCCATACTAATAAGAGACTATTTGAGGATGAATCTTAGTGATACACCCGACAGGACATTCGCTCTTTGAGGTTAATTTCAAATATATCACTCCCGAAAAATGGTTGTGGGAGGTGGATGCATTTTTAGTTTCATGTTTTTAATTAATAGATTTTAAGAATTCTTGACTTTTATTGGATTCTCCTCCGATTGATATTTACATTCAACACGGCTATAAATCGGGATGATGTTAAAGTCATTGTATTATTGTAGAATTTGAGAGACATTTTGTAATTCAAGTCATATCAATTCCAATCCTTTCGAGGAGGAGGATGAGACTTAAGTATTTGACTCGTGCAACATTTTCGGACCGTTGGATTTAGGAATCATATGTCACGATTGGAGCACATACGAGCTATGTTTTAATATATAGATTGAAGTTATTATAGAGATATAGCCTTTTGTCCGCTTGTACGTGTGTTGCGGATCCGATGTCATATTTAGGGGTGCTTTAGACTTCATTTTTCTCATACCGACGGTGTAATTTAAAGTGCTTTGTTTTTTATATGTTGTCATTTTCTTTGCTATTTAGCTTGCTAGAACATGCTTCTGTTAACATATATGCTATATGGCATATTAGGAGCCTCCTACTCGTCATTTGCAAGTAAGATGATATTTGATGTGACAGTATGGCTCCACACGTTTACTAGTTCAGTTTACCAAAGGCCCGCAATTTTCATTGTAAATTTTCCATCGTGTCTTGCACTTCTTGCAGGAAATATTTCGCACCATGTAGGTATTGTTTAATACTGTTTTGTGATATGGTGCTAGATATTTGAGATTCATTAGCCATTGTACATAGAACTACGTTCGACGAGAATTTGCTAGCATTGCTTGTAGGCGGATCGTGGCGCTACGCTATGGGTCACTCATTGCTTATTGAAGGCTAGTCATTGTATCATACAAGCTTTGTTGAATTTGCTCGTAGGTCGTCAGTGAACATTCATAAATTACCAACCTAACTCGTAAATGGGCTGGTGTATGCATGATGAATCTCCTGCTGTTCGCCCAGCCAAAAATATAATCAATGGTCGAGGGCTTCGGAACGTTGTCGAGTCCCGAAATTGGCCTTTGAGTCTTTCATTACGCACACGGCCCGTTAATTTTAATTTAAAACACACTTTTTTTTCTCATTGAAAATCCGATAGCCTTCCGACACCCCCTCCCCACGAGGGGGGGTTGAGAAGGGCACTTGTCCTTTCCAGTCCGCCTAGCCGGAAAGATAATTGACGGGCCGACGACTTCAAGACATTGTTTGGTCTTGGAATTGGGCTTCAAGTCTTCAATCTACTCGGCTGGATTAGATTAACAGCCAAGGACTTCGAGGGATCATAGTAACCTCGTGACTTACTTCAAATCTTTTCCTATTGTGGTACCTATTTGAAAATCCTCTCCTATTTCTTTCTTTTTTTATAATAATAATAATAATAATAATAGAGAGGGAGAGAGAGACGGAGGCGGGCGTCGGGTGCAAGTGTCAGCGAAGAGCGGGAGTTGGTTGGAGGCAGTGGTGGCAAACCGGCGAGTTGGACTGGGTCGGTTTTGGGCTCGGAGAAGGGAACACAGCCGCCGGAGGCAAGCAGATGTAGGTCCGACGCAGACCGGGTCTCTGCGTGCGGCTTCGACTGCTGGTTCAGAGTTGAAATCGGAGGAGCTCGGCTGGCGGGTGTAGGTGAGGGAGGCGGGTGTCAGGCAACTGAGTCGGTGAAGAGGCGGCTGGTTAGGGCTTCGAGCATCGACGGGAGGAAGAAGATGGACGTCAGAGAGGTAAGTCACCGAACTTCTTGCTTGCGATTTCCTGCGGTTCTGAGAGCGTGAGAGTGCGTAGGGAGGGTTTAGTTGTTTTTTGCCATGAGGAGCGAATGAGGGATCGTGGGTACCGTGCTTGAGTGAGGCTTGCCGGAGGTTAGGGTCAACAAAATGATTTTATTTTTGAATTGATTAAAATATGAATAATTTTTATAGAGTTTTGAGTTTCTAATATATTTACCAGTCCATCCATTCCACTTTGAGATTAATGCATTGTACTGGGCTGTATGCAGGATCGATTATAAGATGCATTTCATCAATCTCAAAGAGAAATGGATGATAATTTAAAATTTCTATCTATGAATGAGTTACGATTTATGATTTCTACAAGGAACACAAATGAAATTTTCGTTCATTGGCTCAACAGGAACAGGAGCTTCCTTGACTGGGTACTGGTGAAGTCTTCCACCATTTGGCTTCAGGTGAGTTCTCGATTCCTTTTGCTTTCAATCTGTTGTGCTTTTGTGCTCGGTTGGTTTAATGGCTGGCAATTATTTTCAATCGAAATTTGGATCTCCCCACATCAAAATTGTTATAGGAGCTTCTCTTATGAAAATGATGACTTCTTGAAATGTCTGGCTGGGAGATGCTTATTGCATGAGTTAATGAGCATCAAAGTTGTCCTACAAATAATGGTGGATTAGTGGGGTTGGTTTGCTGTTTTTCATTTTAATTTTCCGAAATGATTATAAGTATATTTTTAAAATTTATGGAATGCTTTAATGGAACCTTGGAGGCTGAAACTGATCTTTTGAATTCTTCAAGCAATTCCTTACTTGCAATTTGGCCTTCTGAACACATCTACTCCCTCTTTTTGATCCATTACCTCTCAACTAACTAGAAGCAAGGAACATTATCTTGCCACTATATCTCTATATCCCTCTCATACACCTCTTCATTACAAAAACGGAGGTGAGATTGATCAACCCATGATGGCTCCTGCCACCAACAACCACCATGAAGATGAGCCCACCCAGCACAGATTGGAGCAAGACATCCGAAAAACAATCTCCCACCTCACCCGTCACCTCACTGCTCTCCATAGCTCGGTTGATCATGACGTGCCATATAATCGCGATGGCGTCCGCATAATCACACTCACGGGAAATAATAATGGCGCGACGATGAAGATCGATGGAGCTGCGGTTGGACAAATGGTGGAGACACATGGAATGCTACTGGGGGATGAGAAGACTATGAGAGCTTATTCTAATAGTAATTACCAAGCGGTCAACAACTCTGTTTTGCTTGGTGGAAGCTACACGGCTGAAGATCCCGGCATTCATATAAACTTCCTGGATTTTCAAAAGGAGGAAGAGGAGGGGGGTGACAAGAAGGAAGATCAAAAGGGAATTGAAAATTTCCATCAGAGCAATTTGTCGGCAATGAATTGATTTGAGGAAACATATGTTGAGTTGATAGTGATCATTCAATTCTGATTTATAATCTCAACATAAGAATTATTTATTGATTTTAGCTCAAAATCAACTC
This sequence comes from Dendrobium catenatum, assembly GCF_001605985.2. Lineage (NCBI taxonomy): Eukaryota > Viridiplantae > Streptophyta > Magnoliopsida > Asparagales > Orchidaceae > Dendrobium > Dendrobium catenatum. The sequence goes on from NW_021318865.1 coordinate 132,018, forward strand.
TAGTTTACAATTGAAAACTCATGATTCAATTAGTTATCGATCTTGTTAGGAACGATGAACTAAACACAAAGAGAAATAATAAATCATGATCTGCAAAACACAATCGAACACAAGAGATTTATGTGGAAAACCTAAATATGAGAAAAATCACGGGGGAGGAGGGAGAATAGCTTCACTATAGAAAAAGGAGACGGAGTACAAACAACTTATAAACCCTAAGTCATTTATAACATATTTATAAGGCAAAATTAAAGCACCAGAAAAAACAAACTAAAATCCAAAATTACCCTTATAGCCAAAATCTGGGATACCCTCACAGGGGCGCTGCCCCTTGACCCGCGACTTGACCGGGCAGGTCAAATCTCGCCAAGGGGCGTTGCCCTATTGGACCCTTGACATATATGTGAAAGTATGACGGTCAAGGATATGAACAAACAAAGGTCGAGCCAAATTTGAGGCAACTCCAACAGATCTCTTATGCTTAGTTTAACCGATAAACATTGTTTTAATTCCACGAAATGTGACAAACTAAAACCTTATCTAGAGTCAGTCAGGTGTTCCTTAAATTAATTTCAAAAATATTTTCAAGTAATTTAATTTATAATAATTGAGTAAACTTTCTATAGTTTCGTCAACTGAGTCATTATAGCTCAGTGAATTTTGAGCAGCAAGAATTTATTCTTATATTCAAATTCTTATAACTGGCTAGCAAACAAAATTGATGCATCTGTCCCCAAAAACACTAAGAGCGATTTCATAGCGTACAATGAAATTTGGGTGCATCTTCTCTTGATTAGCTAAGCTCTGCTCATACTTTATAACATTCCTTCTACTAAAAGTAAGGCTCTTAATTCTAAGCCTAAAGAACCTAACACAGAGAGGAAATTATCATTAATTAAAGGTTTTATAATCAACTCTATTAACATATCATCTAGGGTTTTGATATTGGACTGAGAGATTCTCGATTTCTTGACTGCAATACACATCTTCTTCTACTCTTTGGGATGTCGAGACTTCAATAATTGATTCCTCATCTCTTATCTGTTTTGATGGCAGCTGATGTCCTCTTCCCCATAGATAAGCATAAAGTCCTCCAATAATCATAGTTATGCCTATTAGGCTGCAAAAAAGTTAAAAAAATTAGTCAAAAAAATCTTTATAGATTTAATTTTCAAGAAGAACAAAAAAATAAAATCTAAATACTTACCTTCCTACTGTGAAATCTCCAGTCATGAAAACAGCTTCTAAAATAGTGGTAAGTATTAGTGATAGAGCATTAAACATGGTTGCATACGAAGGACCTTTGCGAGGAACAACCCATGAAATCAAGCAGAATACAGCTCCAGTGTTCAGTGCTCCCTGCAAAAAATTAAAAATTTACTACATGATTCTATGATTCTTTTAATAAATCATTTAAAAATATTTAGAGGTTGATTTTTTTCAAAGTCATGTTTTCCCTTTTTTGTGTTGTGCTGTGGTATGTTATGTGGACTGTTGTTTGTGCTGCATTGGGTAAATTATTTGATAAATTAATGTCAAATTTGCTATAAAAATTATAATTATTGTTAAGGTGATAGTATCGCGCTAGTCCCTCGTTGGATAGAGAAATTATTCTGTGCGAATACTGGACGGTCCAGAGATTAATCAGAACGCAGCACATCACCCGGTACACAACGATATCGTGCACCAATACCAAGCAAAAAAGTGACATGGCACATTCTAGTTGGTCTCCGGAAGCCGTCCGATGTCCGCACAGAATAATTTCCCCATTGGATAGGTACTTAAAATATCAAGTAGTTTGCTCTTTCCTATAAAACTTAGTCCTTTGGTTGAAAATGAGCTTCTCTATAGTGTATTGAACCTAAGTAAAGTTCCATTTGATTTCTATACTTCGCTTTTTGACTCAACTTTTTTTCATATAATTAGTATATGAAAAGCCTTAAAAGTTTTTTATGTTAAAAAGACAGAATAGACAGCAACAAGTTATGCTAAATAGAGCATCTGTAAATTAAAACTTCTAACTCCACATAAAATAAATAAATAATAAAAAATTTGAAAAATAGAAAATAAAATATAAAAAAGCAAAAGAGGAAGAATTGAACACTTACAGAATACACTACGAGCAGCAACTCTAAATTCCATCTCAATATCCATTTGCTTCTGCTTGCGTTCAGAATCAAACCCAAAACAGCTGACTGAAGACTTGCAGCAACACACGTGTACATTGTTGCACAGTACTTGAAGGGATATCTTTGCAGTAATTTGGCCTGAATTTTTATTCATATCATAATTTAATCATTAGTAATTACATGTTTGCAATTTTTATAGATCAAATAACATTTTTTATAGTTCAAATATACCTAATAAAAAAAAAACACCATTTCATAAATAAAAAATTTACATTAGTTAATCCCTTGCTTATGGAAGAATGTTCTTAAAGTTCAATTATAATAAGGTTTTATTTGGGGAGAAATTATTCTATACGGAGGTAGAATGCTGTCCGGAAACCAATTAGAATGTGCCATGTCACTTTGTGCTCGATACTGCTGATGAGGCATATTTGGTTGGTCTTCGGAAGGCGTTCTGCGTCCGGTCTCCGCATAGAATAATTTTTCTCACTTGGGATACGTTGTTTACTACTTCGCATTACAACCTATATGACTATTCCTTTTAAAAAAAATTTGTGCTAAAAATTTACTTTATATAATAGCTTTCAGAAAAGTTGTTTTCCCATAACAGTTTTATAACAAAGTCCTTCATGAGATCCTGGTTGGGTAACTCAGACGAGCTTCGCCCACTCACACCCACCCATGGTGACTTCCGGGATTTCATACCCACTTATACCCACCAACTTTCCATAGTTTTTGAATGCAGTTTGCCACAGACTGATGGCCTTGAGGCTTGTTATCATTTGTTATTATGGCAAACTTTCAAGTCGCATATCAAAATTTATCGTACTCATATCATGGTTAAGTGTTGCCCAATACGTAGTGATGATTGCAGTAGTATAAGTAAGATATACAGTGATTAGCAATGTAAATCGATTTATCCCTCGATGTTTAGTACCCACCCATACGCACCCATAAGACTATGGGCGTACCCATACCCACTCATACCCATTTGGTATGGGTGGGTACATGGGTGGGTGTGGGTATGAGTATCCAATGCTTTCTGTTTTATAATCACCTCTTGAATGAGCTACAATCATCCTAAACCGATCCTAAATCATAGATCTAATTATCAGTTTAAAACACTAGATGCTATCATAATTTCAAGATTTTTCATAACATGGCTAACAGTAGAAATCAGTCATAAAATAAAGAAAAATAATTAGGAATTTACCTGAACTATAACCCAAGTGGAGAAGCACAGACAACTTGCAATCAAGAACAAAGTCCCACGAACTTTGTGATTGCTGGAAGCATCGAATCCCTTCTTAACAGTATTGGTTTCCCATTTTGGCGATGTTATATGAATGGTTGCTCCATTGTACATACTGATAACCATTGCTCCTCCTACGCACAATATAGTCCCCAGAATCTTTATTCTTCCTCCTCTACTATCAAACCCTAATCTTTCTAATCTGCACAGCAAAATCAAAATGTGTATATATCCGTTAGCGAAAAACGGTGATAAAAAAATAATAAAAAAAAATCAAAACTTGTATAGGATTCCCATCTGTTAATTATTTGTTCATGCAAAAACTTCAGATTAAGCATAAAAGAAAAGAACTTGCTTCACAATTGCTTGAATGTGATGAAGCAAAAGTTATTTAGGGTTTGTTTGGGACACCGGACGGAGAGGACCGTGCGATTTGCTGCGCTTTTAGAAGGGTAACAAATATTCAATTATGAATGTTTTTTACTGTCCTTTTACTGTGCTTTTGCAAAAGTGTTGCAAAAACGTAACAAATATTCAATTATTTAGTAACTATTAAATATTTGCTGCACTTTTGAAAAAGCACAGTAAAAGAACAGTCAAGCACAATAATCTGAACGGTTCTTTGAGTCCAATATCCGTATTGAATAATTAGTCTCCCAAACGAAACCTTATTTGTTTGCTAATGTCTGAGAAGCAGGTGTACCTTACAACTACTGCAAATAAAAATGTCAATACTGGCACTAAATTGAGGAAGCTAGCAGCGTAAGTAGCGTTGGTATCACAAAGGCCGTAGTAGTAAAACCCCATTGCGCCTGTAATTCTGCAAGGGAAATGATTAAATTTAGTTAGAAGTTCTGAACAAAAATATACTGTTAATTTACTACAATAAAGGTTTTGTTTGGAAAAGATTTACTACTGATTTCTAAACAGTTCTTTCAGAACAAAATTTTTATAAAAATAAAGTCAAAATAATGCCCAAAAACTGTCCCAAATAAAGCTTAAAAATTTCAGCGCTTACAGCTTTTGCATTGACACGAATTAGATTGTATTTTTGAAATTATAATAATATGATGATGCATTTAGCAGGGCATAAATTGTCATACATAAATATAATAAAAAGTTATAAGTCATCACGATTTGAACACAATGTTTCAATATGTCTAAGATCAGTTCAATATTATAATATAAACTAATTAATAATCATATAACCTGCACCCGACAACTATGACCCTTTGGCCCTGGAGCAGGTGGAAAGTTAGTAGCAGTTGTGTACACCTGTATAAGTTTTGTGAAATGTTTAGTTTAAAATTACACTAACTTATTTTTATCCATTGGTTGAGAATTTTAACTATTAATTAAAAGATTTTGAGTTCGAGTTTTAAGTATGTAATTTATTTGTAATTTTTTTTTTAATTTGTGTAAATGTCCTCCTATATATATATAATATTCGGACATAATTTTTTCTCAATTTTTTTTACCAAAATATTTCCATCTGGTTGAAATTTAGTTTTTTTTGCAATAAAATAGTATGAAATAAATCCTTAATTTGACATTACTTAATTTCTATTACTTAATTGCTATTAGATTTATTAAGGAAATTAATTTGAACACAAACTAACCTTATTTTGTTAATTCAAATGAGCAAAATATTTATTATAGAATTTATGTGATGATTGTTCGACACGTTTTATGCTAGTTATGAACTATCTAGCGTAACCTTCTACTTTTCATATTCAGGACTTGAGACCTGCAATGATAATGCTTACAAGTACAATATTTATAAAAATTAAAATACTTATAATATATCAATGCCCATAAACTACAGTTATTATTATTATTTTATTGTGATATATAGATTAAATTTTGATAATTTTTTACTAAATATTAATTGAATTTCTTTTTTCCACTGTCCTGTCCTCATAAAGAGTTATTTTATTTTTCAATGAAATTAAAAAAAAAGTACAACAAAGTAGCAAATTTTAACTTTAAGACATCACCATCTATCATAGCTATGTTTTTTTGTTTGGTTGCGTAAGGAGGATGCATCGGTGACTTGCAACGTAGTTAAAATTTTTGTTTTATTTTGTTTTTTAATATATCTCTTTATTTCATCATTTTTAATCTGAGAAGACTTTCTTCTCTCGTTTGACATATTAATAAGCTGATGTAAGATTAAAATTAAAAAAAAATAAAAATCTTATAAGGACAAAAGATAGTTTCTTAGACTTAAAATGTCCAGAAAAGAGTTGATTTCAGTGGGTAATTTGGTATGGATCCTATCTAGTTAGGTGGATAAAGTCCACTTATGTAATTATGCAATTTATTTTAGACGAAATTATAATTTTTTAAACTAATTTTATTTTAATGACTTTTTGATTGTTTCTTAAAACAATTTTTTAGTTCAAAATTTAAATTTTTATATTATAAATCTTTTTTAAGAAACAGTAAAAAAGTCGTCCCAAATGAAATCTAAGTTAAATTGTTTTGCCAAAATTGAATAACCACATGAGAACATCATAATTAAGTTTTAATTATGATGAATTTTAAAATCTTTTAAGAATAATTTTATTAAATATATTGATTTAATTTTTTTTTTCAAAAAAAAAAAAACTATTTGAATCTTTCCGTTTGGGGGCATATCTTCTTTCAATCACTAATTCAATCTGTGCCTTCATCTGATTAAACTAAGCTATTTTCCCCCCATTTTAAAGCAATATCTATTTGCAAGACAATGAAACCGACTATGATTGAATTGATGGATGTATTAAGTAAACTCTAATTATTAACATAACAATGTAATTAACGCAGTTCTAATCTCACCCCATTAGAGCGTTGAGGAAGATCCAAAAGACAACCATCCAATTTAATTCTTTCCACTTTCCTCTGATAGAATCATAAATTAACAAAATCAAATAATCAAGAGCTTAATGAAGCTCATGATGAAGATAAAATGCTATGAAACATAAAGAAAATCGAGATAGGAAGAGAAAGGGAGATATACCTTTCAATGTACAGAGCAAATGGTAAGACGAAGAGAGCTCCAACAATACAGCGGTAGGTGAGAATGGCGAAGACAGAGTGGCCTTTGTTGAGCACAGCCTTAGACAAGAGAAACATCCCTGTTGTGAGCACCTGAACCAAAATCATGCTCAAAGGATCCTTCAGGAGCTCTAATATTTGCTTCCCCTTCCTCTCTTCAGCACCAACTTCGCCTCCCATCTTCTTCTTCTTCTTCTTCTTCTTCTTCTTCTTCTTCTTCTTCTTCCTCTTCTTTTTTTTCGTCTCCTTCAATTAGAATATGAAGAAAGATGCTTCGCAGTGGAATTTAAATGGAATAGAAAAGGCCAGCAAATAACATGGTGAATATAGTATTACTGTGGGACGCATATAAAGTTTAGATATGCAATTGGTAGCCAAAAATATCATCATTCCATGGTGGATCACACGTATAAGTTATCTGACTCATTAATATTGATAACCTGTTTTATTACCATAGTGATTGTGAACTGGTAAGTTTAACTAAGATGCATGGCAATGATGTGGTTAGGTTTTGCACGTCATCTGGACTTTCGAGGCCTGTTGGCAATCATTGGTGGTGCTGTAAATTTATCTCAGTTGATGCTTCGTGGATTTTGGTGTCTTCCGCCTGGACGGCCCTTGCCTGGCATCTGGGTGGTTGCAATTTCTTTGTCAATTGCTTAGTTCGGTGGCTTCTTTGTCAACTCTTTTGCTTCGCGGTGTATCGGTCTTTTTATTAGATGCTGGTTGTATCCTCCTTTTTATTTATTGGAATAAAATTATTAAAAAAAAATTAACTATGATGCATCAATTCATACATGAATATAGATATAGTTGTTCAATTAAAAATATTTTGTGAATCACATTCAATTAGGCTCAGAATATTAAGTGAAAAAGAGAAAAAAGAAAGTAGAGAGAAAAAAAGAAAAGAGTTCTAGTGTAAAAAAAGATTATGATATATATAAAATATTATAAACCGAGCTCACACTGCCACCCCATATTTATAGACTTTTGGTCAGGCCTAGCTTAAGCGTACAAAATTGACTATATAGGTGAGTGTGAAAAATAAAAATATATAAAAATTGTATAGCCTATTTTGAGAATCCAATTTACTGAAGTGTGAGCTCAAATCTTTCCTTTAGCAATTAATATCGGCTAGCCCAAAATTGTCTTTAAAAAAAAAAAAAAAAAACTTGACTTACAAGTGAGAGATTGTCACTCCTTGTTCAACGGCTTCCTTATTCAACTTTCTTCCTCTTTTTATTATCTTTGTGCTCTCCAATCCCTTGAAAATAGAGATTCAAAGGAAAAGATCAATATCTCAAAAGAGCATCTTATCACTAGCCTAATCAACGAAGGATTATTCTGTGCGATCGATGCCCGGACGCATCCGGAGATGAATCCAAATGCGTCACATCACCGGGGGTCCAGTGCATCAGGTGATGTAGCACGTCCGAATTCGCCTCCAAATGTGTTTGGGCGCTGCACAGAATAATCTCTCCTAATCAACAAATAATGAAAAGAAAGAACTCCTGATGAAAAGAAGAAAAATAAGACAGTAAATATTGAATAAACGAAAAACTAAAAGCAAGATATAATAACTTATTGTTCCATTTAAGTCTCTGGCCAACCAGTATTTTTCTTCCCTTATTGTTCCAGAGAAGGTAAGAATTGAAAAAATTTCAAGGAAAAATAAAATTTAATGAATTGTACTATTTTATTAATGCCATGCAACTTTAATGCAAATAGTTTCATATAAGTGAGTTCTTAGGTGAGATGCATAATATTGAACCTCGCACTCGTCAAAAACTTTGTGGTGAGAGAGTTAAAATCGACTAAAAGCTTTGTCTAGAATGGCTTTTTTATTGCTTCTTAAAACGAAGTTTTAGTAAAAAAAATAATTTTTATATTAAAATTTTGTTTTAAGAAGTACTAAAAAAGCCGTCCCAAACGAAGCCTAAGTGATGGTTCTATCTGAGACTAATATATCTCAGTTATCTATGATGGTTGAGATTGTTGAAGACTTTAGCCTTTTGCTGTAGTAATTGGGACTCAAGTAATATAACCGCTTACTAAAATAGTAATAGCTAAAGTCGTTAAAGCGTCTATTAAAGAACAAATTGTTGATGGGTCGAATATTGAAGTTGGCCAAAGGAAAATTGTAAGTATGATTTCTTCACCTCAAATTTGGGTAAAATTTTACTTAATTCTTATTGAAAAATCTTCTTTAAACTTTCTTTGAATAAAATCATTCTTCTTCCAACCTCCTATATTGCTGAGTTAGCTGTAGAGAAGGATCCAAAGACACCCCTTCAGAGTGTATTCCCAAAATATTCATGGTGCAACTTTCGCTACTCCAAAGGAATTAATTAAAGCAATACTTTTTAAGATAATTAAAGAATTGTCCACTAAAGGTAGTTAATTGAAATCATTTATTGGTTAAGACGAGTATGAATTGAACTTTACCAAATAAATTAAACTACCCAATTAAAGATATCACTTGTCAACTCTATTGAGGATTCTCACCAAGAAGTTATTGCAATGAAGATTGAAGCTACCATTGGCCAAAGATTTTTTTTTTTTTTTTTACCATTGGCCAAAGATATTGTTAGATATTGGTCATAGATTTAGGTTTGTAGCTTGTTGTGTAGCATTTATTTCTATAAATAGAGGCTCTATAGGTTGTAATAGTATGATTTAGAAATACAAATTTCGTTTCCTGCGCTCTCCCTCTCCCTTCTCTCTCTTCCTCCTCCTCTCTCAAGATCAAGAAGAGGAAGTGCTTCTTCCTCTCAAGCAAGATCTCACTTATGGTATCAGAGCCTGGTAGAGGCAACCAAGGTTGTGGTGGAGGCAGGTTGTCCGCGTGTGAGAGGCGAACCACAACAAATTCAAGATTATTGTTCTTGGTTAAAGATTGGTTTGGATCTTTGAGGTGGAGTCTGGCTGTTCTAGAGGAGCAGTGTCGGGAGTGGCGCTCGGGATGATAGTTTGCGTGCGGTGCACGAGGAAGTTGCACGGGAGCACGGAGGACACGCAGGGCACTGGCCGGCCAGACCCGACAGTGTAAGGCATGGGATTGTGACGAGCATGACATAGGTGAATGACGCAGGGCTCGGTGCCCGGATGAATACGCGCAGGATGTGGTCGGAGTCAGACCGCATGAGTGCAAGGCGCAGGAGCGGAGCTGGAGGCTCATGGCATAGGCACAAAGCTCAGGGTGTTAGTGGATGCATAAGGGCGTGCAAGTGAGGCACACAGGGTGCTCAGAAATTGAATGCGTGGACGCAGTGCGATAGGAGAAGATCTGTCGGGAGGTCGAGTTAGAGATTGTGAAGCAGGAAACTCAAGAAGATGGTGGAGCAATTCACGAGGTGTTGTAAACCGTCCGGTGGACGCATTTGGCAGGGGAAACCGGCCTGACTATTCTTTGTGGACAACAAATATCTTTTGTTGTGTAAATCTAGGACCAAGATGAAAATTGTTAGATATTGGTCCTAGATATAGGTTTGTAGCTTGTTGTGTAGCCTTTATGTCTATAAATAAAAGCTCTATTTGTTGTAATAGTATGATTTAGAAATACAAATTTCGTTCCTGCTCTCTCCCTCTCCCTTCCCTCTCTCTCCTCTCTCAATATCGAGAAGAAGAAGTGCTTCTTCCTCTCAAGCAAGATCTCACAGATATATTGAATTTATAAAATTAAATTAATTCATGGCTAGAGGTGAGTTCAACTTGAAGTGATTTATTGATAGTATAAAAATCTTTGGAGAAGTTACCACTGATCATTACGCTTAATTTTTCTTCAATTCTTTTTAATCTTTTGCCGGGCTAACTACAACCTTTACATTTCCAACTATAATGCAATCCTAAGCTTTCTCCTTCCTTATTCATCCTTCGCAATTTCTTATTTTTATCACAGCATCCATGCTTTTAAGATAAATAATGAAGCATTCCTAATTCGTTCTTCTTCTTCTCCGACCAAGCAATCGAAGGCAATTGTGTACTTCATTCAATGATGTACATATTTAACAACACCTTCTAGATTCATGTTGTGAGTTTGGGCAAGTACCCTAACCTTATTCTAAAGAATGGGCTATGTTGTTATAAATATTAGTTTAGACTCCATTTGTGTCTCCCACTATGCCAAGAATTGGATGACATAACAAATTTCTATGGAGTGAAACAAGCCGAATTCATGTCAAATAACTTGCAAACATCATGATTCTTGTAAGCTATATGAGAAAGAAGACAATACCACAACGGATATCGCTTTTCTACCATCTCTTTATTGCAATCCAGGAGCCTTATATTGTGTTTTGATGATTACAAATATTATTGGATGTTTATTTTACTCATTCCTACTTTATATATTGCATAAAATTTTTTTGCATCACTAACTTTTCACGTGCAATTTAAAAATCAAAGAATCGATACTTAAGACAGTGTGCGCCAATTCATGTTTGAAAGAGTCTGTATTTTTTATTTTTCTTGACTTATTTTTTGTATTAGGTGTACGTTGGTTTATTAATCATGCACATACACATAAGAGGGATTAAAATTGAATATTTTAAATTTTTTGTTAATTGTACTGTATGATCAATATCATACTGTGTGATATATTCATAAAAATTAATTAAAATATTTACTAAATAAGATTAATGAAAATTGGAGTGTAACTAATTGTAATGTAGGATCCAAACATTATACAAGACGATCAGCTAATTTGGGAAACCCCATCGTCGAATCCTAGTTACTTAAAATATATAAATTTGAAATTTAAAACTGATTGCACTATACTAATCAATTCGTACTATATGAACATTAATTAAAATTACCTAATTTAATTATGATGATTAAGAAATTGAATCTTATAAAATTAACATTAATGATCGTACTATATTATTATAAATCATACTGGATGACCCACTCGAGAGCTCACTAGACAAACCTTAGTTTGTCCTAGATGATCTGTGATTCGATTGAACTAATCGTACTCTATGATCAAAAGACTTAAAATTAAAAAATTAGAGTTATCCTTCTCCTTCCTCCCCTCGAATTTGACAACATCTCTGACTGAGATGAGGATAAAAATTTGACAATTTCTCTAAGTGAGATGATGAATAAAAATTGAATTTCAAACTCCAACCCCTCGCTTTTTTCCTACTCCTTCCTCCCCTCTTCCTTCTCCGGCAAGCCACTAGGAAAATGGGGTTCAAGTTAGTGACTTCAGATATTTATTATTTTAAAAAGTATTATCTCGTTGAAATGCTGCATCGCTATCCTTCCCAATGGCGCAACACTACAAGGGAAACACCCAAACTCTTCCAATTTCTCGCTAACTATCCTTGGTTCCATTCCGCATGATAAAGATGCTACCTAGGAAAAATGATCTTCCAAAATCTCAAAATTTTTATTTTCCTGAGACATTAGCTGACTTTAGGCCAACTAATACTCACTAGAGCCGACTAATACGTTTTATTCACCGTCTTAGCTGATTTTTTTTTTAAAATGGTCACTTGCTAACTTGAAGTGAGATTTCTTAGAAACTATCAAGTCTGAGACAGTTAACTTGGCTTGAAGTAATTAAATTGATTTAGATACGAGTACTGCTAGGGTTTTTGCACCCGCCGTCTTGCTTCCCGCCTAGTTTTGCCTCCTTCCTCTCCCCTCCCTTCGGCTCTTGCTGGAGGTTTTCCCTTCCTCTTTTGGCCATGGAGAGTCTCTCCTCCATGGATTCCCACCCTCCCCCTCCCCCTTGTTCTTTCGATGGGAGCTCCTCTGTTTCTATTGGAAAAATGTCGTGGTAGAATTTGATCCTATTTCTAAGGATCTACCTCTCTCTTTTCTTCCCTCGGAGCCTGAGGTCATTCCGTTTGCCGGCGAAAAGATGGTTAAAGGAGCAGAAAACTGGAACCTGTGCTTGGTGGGTTACTCTATTGGTAGGAGGCTTTTTTACGAAGCTCTTCTTGGGGCCATTCGTAAATCGTGGACTCTCAAAGGTTCGATGCAACTATTATCCCTTTCTGATGGTTTTCTCTTGCTTCGTTTCACTATGATGAAAGATTATGAAATGGCTTGGTCAAAAGGCATGTGGTTTTTTTTGGTAGACCTTTCCTTCTCCAAAAATGGTCGCCAAAATTCCGTCCCAAGCGCCAAAATTTCACCTGTGTTCCTATATGGGTTAAAATCCATGACCTCCCTCTAGTGTGCTGGAACTCCAAAGGGATATCTAGAATTGCTAGAAAGATCGGTATTCCGCTGACTGTAGACGCTCTCACAGCTCAACGAACACGTCCCACTTTTGCTCGAGTATGTATTCAAGTCTCTGCTGATTCCTCTTTTCCGGAAGAAATCCCGATATCAATTGAAGACGATGTCTTTGGACTTAAAATACAATATGAATGGAAATCGACACCTTGTGAGCACTGCAAGTCCATGGTACATGCCGCTTCTTCCTGCCCTCCAAACTGGAGACTGCTACCACTTCAATTCAAAAAGTTGCTCCTCCTCCTCTCTCCCGTGGAAGGAGTAAGAGCAGAAAGCCACAAGGCCGGAATGCTCCAATCTCGTCTATTATTCCCCCCTCTCTTGTTCCCTCCTCTATCACCCTAGCAGGTCATGCCTCTCAGCCCCCCTCTACCTCTTCACAGAATCCGACGCCATACCATCTACCTTCTAATCCCACCACCCTACTGCCCCCCCACACCTAACATCCACACTCAGCTCAAACCTACTGAAGCTCTCTTCCTCCCTGCTCTCCCTCCTATGGAACCGCCTCCTACTAGTATTCCAAATTTGAATTCCCCAAATGGGGACGCTGCATCTTCCAATTCCACTTCTCAGCCAACATACAGCCACCCCCCTCCCAAACTCAAATCCTCTAACAAGTTTGATGCCCTGCAATTGCTAGAAGAGGATCAGGGCAATTCCGTAGACTCATCTCTTATTGCACAAGACCATGTTCAAAATGCTAAACAAGCGGAGACCTCTCAGATCCAATCGGAGCAATCAGGCAAATCTCATGCCTCCAAAAATGCTAAGGGGAAGCAAGCCAGGAAGGCCCCTCCTGCTCATTGTTAATCATGTCAGTGCCTGCTATAGCCTGCTGGAATATTAGAGGCTTTAATAGTCTAGAAAAGGTTTTCTACTGTAAAAGCATGGCTTTCTCTTTTAAGTTTGATTAACTGTGTATTCTGGAGAATAGGATTCACGCTTCTTCTCTGCAAAATCCCTTTTTTTCTAATACTCATCTCATCTTCCCCTCTGAAAACTCTTGCCACAACTTTGATCTGACTTCTTCGGGTCAGATATGGATTAAGTGGAATTCATCTAAGCTAACATTCTCGCCATCTTTTATTTCCCCACAGTTAATTACGGGTAATGTGGTTAGTCCCCTATATCCACCTTTTACTATATTTGTTGTTTATGCTGCTAATGACAGAGAAGATAGGTCTTCTCTTTAGGACTCTCTTCGAAGCTGTGCTGCTTCCCATTCCTCCTCCTGGATCATTTTGGGAGATTTCAACTACTGCAGATTTGCCTATGAGAAACTTGGCAGTAACCCTTTATCTCACAAAAATTTAGCTGAGCTAAATTCTCTGATTTTTTATGCTAATCTTGATGAGCTGAATTCGGTGGGAAATGTTTACACTTGGTTCAATCAAAGACAAGATAACCCCATTCATATTAAGCTTGAAAAAGTCATTGTGAATGCCAATTGGACTGCCACTTATCCTAATGCCTACTACTCGATTCAAGCTCCCTCATACTCTAACCATTACCCTCTTATTCTCTGCACCTCTGATTCTTTTTATAGCCACCACATATTTCTTTTTAAGATTTATTGGACTTCTATTGATGCGTATTGGAATATCTTGCTTAATGTATTCTCTACCTCTCCCAATAAGAACCCTGTGGCAAACTTTTGCAAGCTCAGACTATTCAGAAGGCTTATAAAAGTGGAATCATGGGCAAATTTGAACAACATTAAGGATCATCTGGATTCCCTACACCATAAGCAATTAGCTTGCTTAGACTTGATTTCATCTGATCCTCATAATGTCTCCCTCAACAGTAACCTTAAGAATATTAATAAGCAGATTTTTGATTTCTCCTCCCTTCACTCTTCTTGGATTATTCAAAGAGCCAAAACTTCTTGGCTAGCTTTTGGGGAGGACGACCTCAAGTTCTTATACGCTAAAATTGGACGCATAAAGGCCTTCAGTAACTCTGCCTTTAACATGGGAGCTGCTTTTCATCCTCTACGGGGCGATGCTATTTCTGATATTATTAATCACTTCTAAGATCTCTACATTCCTGCTCCTTCGGAGGCTTTTAATATGGAGCATTTCCCGCCAGACAATATTCTACATCCTTCTCTATGTGGATCTCTTACTGTTTCTGTTACTGATGATGAGATTAAGAACTTTATTTTTGGACGGTGCCGCTTCTTCCTCTCCTGATCCGGATGGGTTTAATTATCATTTTTTCAAACGCAGCTGGCATATTATAGGCCCCTCGGTATGTAAGGCTGTTAAATACTTTTTTCTTAAAAGGTCTTCTCCCTACTAGCATTAAGGCTACTGCTCTGGCTCTTATACCTAAAACTAAACATGCTGCTTCTTTTGCTGATTGTAGGCCTATTGCTTTGTGTAATGTGATTTACAAAATAATCTCCAAAATTCTTGCTTCTAGATTAAGGCCCAACATGCCTTTAATAGTTAGAGACACTCAAGCAGGGTTTATTAAATCTAGAATTTCTACTGACAATATTATTCTGGCTCAAGAGCTGCTCACCTTTGCCTCTAAAGGGAAGAAAAACTTATTTTGAGCTAAATTTGATATCCGTAAAGCTTTTGACACTGTTTCTAGGAATTTTATTTTGGCAAGATTGGTTCAGAAAGGTTTCCCTATGACGTTCATCACTTGGCTTAAGGCATATATTACAAGCATAAACTTTTATATTGTGATTAATGGTGCTTTGGAGGGATACTTCCCTTCCACTGCTGGGGTGAGACAAGGCTGCCCGCTTAGTCCGTATCTTTTTTGCATTGTTATGGATGCCTTCTCTTCTCTTATTAACAATGACATTTTTGTTGGTTTGGTAACTTCAACCTTAGCCATCTGCTCTACGCAGATGACTTACTTATTTTTGGAGACGCTTCTATATCCAATTGTTCCCAACGGATGCTTATTATTGATAGATTTACCAAGGCTTTTGGACTTAAGATTAATTTTGATAAGAGCTCCATCATCCATATGTAGAGCTCTTTCTCTACCTTCTAAAGAAATTATCACTTACCTTGGGATCCCTATATCATTCAAGAGGCTTAAGATCTCGGATTTCTCCCCGCTTATGAAAGCCATCACCAAGAATCTGTCAGGCTGGAATGCTAATCTTATATCTTTTGCGGGAAGATTACAATACCTCAAATTTACCATGCTTAACTCCATTGCTTATTGGATAAGAGGCTCGATCTTACCTAAAGCGGTTGTCAAATTTATTAAAAGAGTGGCCTCTAAATTTTTTGTTTTTTGGAGATTTATCTATCTAAAAAAAATTACACCTGGTGGCCTGGGAAACGGTTTGCAAGCCTAAAGATTTGGGGGGACTTGGTGTCCCTAGCATTTCTTCTCTTCAATATGGATTTAATTGTTCACTTATTCTGAGGATTTATAACTTTAAAACTCCTATGGCTGATTGGTTACTATTGCATTATATTTCTCGTTGGAAACCTGTTGATTCCAAGGACACCATTTTCTGGAAATCCATATGCTCTATTGCTCAATCTTCGAAAGTAAATTGGTTTTTTAAAGTCATGCCTTCCTCTCCTTTTTCCTTCTATTGGGATTACTGGTGCAATTTTTCACGGATAGCTGACTTATGCAACATTTGCCCTTCATTTGTTAATACTGCAGTGAGTAATTATATTGTTGATGGCTCTTGATACATTCCTTCGAACCTACCTTATACTGCAGTTAATGCTATTCTTTTGGTTGTGATTTTTGATTATCACACTTCCTGCTTGTTTTGGGATAATATGAGTCATGCTAAATTTAATAATTTTTTGCATGATTATTATAAAACTTTACCTGCTTGTACCTGGGACTGTTTTGTGTGGCATAAAAACATGTCCTGAGATACTCGATCTTTATCTGGATCACGCTGGTGGGAGGTTTAAAAACTGCTATAAAGTTGCACAGGAGGAACACTTCTGTGGATTTAAACTGCTCTCTATGTCACTGCTACCTTGAGTCTTCTGCTCACTTATTCTTTGACTGCTCCTATACGTATAAAATTATCATGACCCTCATCCCACAATGTTCTGCTATTCTTCTTAGATCAAACTCGTTGCAGCTGTTTGACTGGGTAAATGATTTTCCCAATTTATCGTCTCAGACTAAAAGATTTTACTATCTTGTTATCTGCTGCATGATTTATTATGTTTGGAGAGAAAGGAATGAGAGGAGATTTTCTAATTCTGCCTCTAGCGCCTCCACGATCTGTTTAAAGATAAAAAGTGCTATTTTCCCGAAAGTATGTAAATTGAAGGATGGGTTACTCTTATTAGATTTTCTATGAGCTTGTGCATTGCTTCCTGGAAGTGTTTGTCTTGTTCTTTTCTTTCTCTATCAAGGCTGGTTGTTTTTTGGTGCTCTAGTGTTTCTACTTGGTCGATAGACTGCAACTGGTATAGGAAGTTTTGTGCGTATGCTGGTTTTGCTGCTGGCTTTTGGATTATTTTGATTTTTTTGGTCAATTGGCCGTTGGTATTTGGGGGGCGATGATGTGCGATTGTTGCTCCCTGGATGGTGGACTAATGTAACATGGTGACACCTTGACGGCCATCCTCCGCAACCGGGAGCACGAGTATCCTATCTCGTGCAATCGCTATTCGTTCCTTGAGCTCAATCTTTCCTAGATTCCAACTTGTTTTTTTGGAATTTTGGTTCTTTTTGACATGAATAATTTTGGGGCTTATTTTTCTATTTCCTGATAATTTGGGGGTGTTTTCTTTTTACACTCTATTTTACTTTCTCTACACATGTAACTAGTTTTTTCCTTTATCAATGAATGGGCTTCTGCCACTAATTTTTCCTCCCAAAAAAAAAAAGATTTAGATAAACTAACCAGACATAGCTAGATCCAGTTTTTCCTAATATTTAGGTATACAATAATACATTTCTAAGATAATAATAATACACGCAATTCAAATCATACATGATAAAACTTGTTCTCCTCTAAGACAAAAAAATCTTAATAAATTAATGATTAAATACATATTTTAATTATCTCTTTCAATATTTAAACATTTTAATTATTTTTTAAATCTTCCACAACTCCCCCACTTTATTATTTTGCTATTTTACTTGCAACTTATATGCCTGATGTGTCTGTCATTATTTATTTATAATTAATATGTTAATGGATGTGTTCAATATATGTCGGAAGGATGCTGAGGGCCGCACCGTGTTTAAATATTTCAAATATTGTATGCTTTTTATATGATTAAATATTTGATGATTACAGTTACGATGTCATCTTATCATCATAATATGGGTATACATAGTCTTGATTGATTGATAATTTTATAAAATTAATATTGAGGACCTCTCTAATGAGGAATCAGAGAAATTATTACGCGCGGAAATCGAATATAGAGAATCGTCCGATTTATTTCTTTGAAGTATGAATAGTAAAAATACGGCGGTGAACAGTAAAAACCGAACGGCTCTCTGTGTCCGATCTCCACATGTAATAATATCACCCTTTACCCATCCTAATTTGAAACCAAATTCACCATTAAAAATAGAATTTGAAATTAAATCAAAATTCTTTCATTCGATTTAAGCTTTCATTTATATTTTAAATTTTGAGTTAAAAATAAAATCATTAAATAATATGTGCATTGATTTTGCTGGATTTAATATGATTATTGCAGTTCTATTTAGGGCAAATTAATTCAACAGTTTATATGTTATAAATTTAAGATCAATACCTACCGTTGTTTGTCCGGATGGTGAAGAACCGGTTGGGCAAAGCCTAAGTCCCTGGTTCGAATCCCTTGATAAGCAGTGAGTGTTGGCCCGTGTTAATTGGTGTGGGTTGCATGTTAGGTCGACCGGGGTTTTCACTGACCTAAGGACAGTACTTTATTGAATTTATACTAACTTAAATTAAATTAGTTGCATTAGACAAATTTTTTTGCCTAACCCTAGCCCTAATCAGTTTCCTCGAAAGCGTGATTTTGTCACTGCTTACATGATTAGGGAAAATGTATTTTTGGGATATTTAGGTTAATTAAGTCAAACTCACACACTCCTCACATATGCAAGACTCGAACCCAAGACTTCTTGATTGGTAGTCAAATATCTCAACCAACATATCAAGATGAGCTGTGTATAAAAGAAAATACTAGATCATTATGTTTGATTTAGATTTTCCTTAATCACGTTCTTACCATTTGACAAATAAAAGTTATTTTGCAAGATAAATAATTTGGGTTTTATAACATAAAAGTTATTTCTTATAAAGTATAGATATTGTTTTTAATAACATATAATAAATTCCCAAAAAGGTTGTCTCAGCAAAACCTCAGGAGCCAAATTTTCGAACTCAAATGATAGGCTAATATATGCTAATGCAATCAGATATTCATTTATATTTAATTTAGTTTAATTTTTAATATTTAATTTAATTTTGATAATTTAGTTATATGTAAAAAGGGTTTAAATGTTTAATTGTTCTTAGCTTTCAACCTCTGAGGTTTATTATTACTAGTATAAGGATATCGAACTAGTCGCACGCTCTGCTAGGGTTTACCCCATTGTGGCGGCGTGCCGCTTTCCGGTTGGGGGCCTTGGCGTTTTCTTCCAGGGAAGTTTCCTTTTACTTCTTCTGGTTTTTTCTTGTTCCTGAGATTTTGTTGGTGGTTTGCTTTCCGGCGAGCGCCGGATGGCCCCGAAACTTGTTGACCCTGGATTTTTTGGGGTTTCAAATTCTTCTCGTTCGTTTCTTCAAGCTCTGTCGGGATCTTCCTCTAGTAATGAGTTCCCTAAACTTAAGGTGTCGTCTTTTCGCGGTATGCCTTCTTTGTGGATTTCGGATGAAGAAATCATGGCTTTGGCTGTGCCCTTTCAATTTGCTCTAGTTGGTTTTTTTCCTACGAAACGTCCGTCTCTTGAGTCGATTCGTAAATTCTTTTTTAATCTCAAGCTTAATGGTGATGTTTCAGTTACTTTGCTGGATTCGTCCCATGTGCTAATCAAATTAGAACAAGACCTGGATTATTGTCGAATCTTCTGTCATAGATCCTATCTGGTTTTCAATTGCTTTATGAAAATTACGAAATGGTCTCCTTCTGTTAAAATCGGGGTTGAATCTCCTGAGATTCCGATCTGGGTCTCTTTCCCTTCTTTACGGCCGCATCTTTTTTCTCCTAAAATTCTGCATGGCTTGGCATCCATTTTTGGCAAGCCTCTTAAAATTGATACAACTACGTCTTTGGGTTCTAGACCGTCTTTAGCTAGGGTTTTAGTTGAGCTGGATATCACTAAGTCCTATCCTGATCGTATTTGGTTGGGTTCTGAAAAGCTTGGATACGTTCAGCATGTTGTCATGGATGAGTTTCCTATTTTTTGTGGTGCTTGTCGTTGTTTCGGTCATGCTGTGGGTGAATGTCGGTCTAAAATTGTTGTTTTAGAATCGTCTGTGTTAACTAAAACTGTGGAGCCTAATGCTAATACTGTTTCCCTGGTTATTGTGGAATCGATTGCTGGAACTCATGATGCTTTGATTGTATCTACTTTGGGGAATTCTGATTTAGCTAGAGAAGAAATGGTCATTCCTAACGTTGGCGTTGCCAATTCTGAACTTGTTCCTAATGCTCTATCTCCTGATGCTTTGCCTTTCTTACCCCCTGCTTTGGAGATTGTTTGTATTGAGGGTTTGCCGGGTAATCCTTTGTTAACTTCTTCTCTTCCGGAAGAAACTGCTGTTGTTAACCCTTTTGTGAATCCTTCTGTGGATTCTGGGTGTTTGGTGGCTCCGATGGCTTCGAATCATTTGCTGTGTGATGAGGCTGTGCAGCCTGGTGGTTCGATTGAAACTATTAGTGTTTTGTCTTGCCCTGTGGTTGTTGAGCACGTTGAACCGACTCGGAATTCTTTGCTTACTGAGATGCCGGCTGATGAACGGGTTGATAATTCGGATGTCCAAGGCAACTTGGCTGGTTCTCAAAATTTGGTTGATGTTCCTGTGAATGTAATTGCTTCCCATTCATTATTGCTTCAGGTGGGTGGTTCGGCTGGTGTGGATGTTAGGTTACATGGTGATTGGTTGCACAATTCGTCTGAGTGTGAATCTTATTCTGATTCCTATTCAGATCCTGGAAATGAGTTTAAAATGGTTCGTGATAAACCTCTTTCCAGTACTTTTCGTGGAAAATTTTGGGGTAGAGGCGGTAGAAGAAGATAATTCGGTCTTTTCGGTTGATCGGATTATTTTCGTTTCGAATGTTGGTTACAGGGCAATGATGTGGCCAGGGCTCACGTCCTCGTCGCCTTTTTGTGGCAACCTTTACTGAATGGTCCTTGTGCGGTTTCGAGGATGCTGGTAGCCTCGGTCATCTACTGAGCTCCCGTTTTTTGGGGTTTTTAAAGTTTGTTTCCTGGGTTTATAGCTTTTAGAGGTTGTCTTTTTTTGGCTTTTTTCCTACATTCTGCTGTTGTAACCGCTGTTTTGTTGTTTTAATAATAATAAAAAAAGATTATTCAAAAAAAAAAAACCTTTGAGGTTTATCAATTTTTGAGCTGATTGGTTTTTTATGTGTTTGATTTTATTTTGGTTTAAAGTCAATGTGTGTTGAAATAGATAGGTGATTGTGGTTGAGAAATTTTAGTTAGATAATAATGATTGGGATTTTTTTTTTACCAAAAAGGCCTCCATGTTCATCCAGAAAAGGATACAAGTTCAAAACAGCCATAGGGCTCGCTAATGCTCCCAAGAGCAGCAATACAATAGGAAAGATAATCCTAATGAGCCCAAAAACCAAACCACATAACAAAGTGTAAGTAAAAAAACAAAGGAAACTTATGTAAAGAACTGATAATAATGGTTGGGATACTGTAGTTGGTTGATGACGATTAGAAAATCATATTCAGACGACATTAGTTGGAGGACTATAGTAAGGAGATGGTTGTCCAAGGACTATAGTCGAGTGACAATGGTTGGAAGGTTGTAGTCGAGCGTCACTGGTTGGGAATCCATAGTCCAACGATGGCGATTAGATGACAGTGGTACGGGGAGGCCTATAGTTAGACAACAATGATTTGAAGGTGATGATCAGACAGTGGTGATTGGATAATTGTGATGGAATGTCGGTTGTTCAATAACAGTTGTCGTCGGTGATAGATTGACATTGACTTGAGTAAAAAATCTAAGCTCATCTCCTCCTTGTAGTGAGTGATGATCTATTTATAAATTTTAGAAATGAAATTTTCTAAAATTATGCCTAAAATACAAAATAATCCATTGAACAACACATATTGATCCCCATGATTATAGATTGTTCATTCAAGTATCATGTGTCTAAATTATTTAAGATGAAGTGATTTTGAGCTCATTGGTTTAGTCGATTACTTTTGTTGTCAACTGATTCAACTCATAGAAACGTTCAATTCAATTATATTTTTATGTAATGACTTTTTATAAATTCTAGCCTAGATTTATATTTCAAATATCTTATAATTTAAAATATATATTTAAATATTAGCAAAAAACAAAAATCTCTCATGACCACGGAATAATTATTAGGTCAGGATACATAACGTAGCTCTACATCCGGAGGCTAATAACATGTCGCTACGTGCTCTTACTCTTTACCGCGCGGCCCGACGACCCGACCCGGACTAGACCGACTCAGCGAAAATCACTTATTCCGTAGGCGGAATTTTCCGGCGGATTTCCGGGCGGCTTTGCCGGCGGTTTTTGACGTCTTTATTTCCAACAAATTTTCCGCGGCTTTCCGGCGGTTTTCCAGCGGCTCTTTCCGACGTCCGACGTACTTCAGCGCAATACCCCGCAAAATTTGCGACGGCTAATTTCCCGCAAAAATTTCCCGCGGAAATTTTTCCGGCGGTTTTTCCGGCGGTCTTTCCGGGCTTGCTTATTCCGACGGTTAATTTCCCCGCAAAAATTTTGCGCCTTCTAAGTTCCTGCAAAATTATCCGCGAGATTTCCGGCGGCTTTACTTAACTAATTTTATTTTATTTCAGTTAAATAAAATTTTAAATTATAATGTTTAATTATAATGATTATACTTTTTTATATAAATAGAAAAATACTTAGTTTTAACATCTATTGCAGAACGGCGCAGTGGTCAGGGCAGCGGGCAGCGGGTGAGGAGGTCCACTGTTCGAAAACTCAGCGAAGGCAGCGCGGGGAGCGGGCTTGTTGGCCATCGGGTCGCCTGGCTCACGCGAGCCCGGTTCCGACGGCGACGCGGTGGTCCGGCGCGACCCAAAGGCCTGTGCGACCGCCCGCCGGAGCGGGTTGCTGGGCGTGCCGCCGAGAAGCCGCCGGGGCAGCGGTTTCAGCGGGGCGGGTCTTTTTTTTTCAACCGGCGGATTTTTGACCGCCGGCAAACCGCCGGAATTAGTTGCCGCCGGAAAAAGCGTCGAAATTATTTTCTTGCCGTATATTCCGGCGGCACGAAAGCCGCGGAAAAACGTCATAAAATTAAAAAACCGCCGAAAATTGGTCAAATTCCGCCGGAAAAAAAGCCGCCGGAGTGGTGATTTTCCTTAGTGAGAAACCCGTATTGCTATGTTCTGTATTGTAGAATTGCCCTTGAAAATAACGGAATACCGCTCCTGTCAAGACCGAATACCTGCAATACGAGCAATACTAGCAAAACTGGGTATTGCTCAGGTTATTGAGGGCTAATAAATGGTCGAACAATAATCGAGCACAATACCTAGCAATACCCTGATCTGCACAAATCAACCATACATTAGCAATCCCGGGGCCGTCCGGGTCGGGTCGTCGGGGCCTGCACGGTAAAGAGTAAGAGACACGTGGGACATTTTATTGGTTCAAATGTAGAGCTACGTCAGGGACACCGAACCTAATAAAAATTCCTATGACCACATGTGGGTCTTAGATGCTTAACTAGCAATAGCAAAAGACCATAAAATTCTCTTCTCTAAAATTCATAAAGCTTACCAAAGGAAGAAAGTTATTCTATAGCATTGAATGCACTTTATTTTATTTTCGTGATCTGCATTTTACAAAAGTAAGAACTGTACATTGAATTATTAAATATTATTAAAGCATTAAAGATTGTATCTAAGTCCCAAACCACTAATATTTTATTTGGAGATGATTTTCTTAATGCTTCTTAAATTAAATTTTTAGTATAAAAATTAAAATTTTTGTATTTAAAAATTTCTTTAAGAAACAATAAAAAAGTCATTCTAAACGAAATCTAATGATTAAATTGAAATCAATGAACTTTTTTTTTTAAGGAATGGTGTTATTAAAGCAGTACTAGGATTGGATCTAAGTAGCCCAAAGCACCAAAGATTAAATTGAAATCATTGGACTGTTTTATAGTAGTATTTTATTTCTAACTTGGGATTCTAAACAAAAGCAAAATGTTCAAGTTCCTTTCTAAAGAAAAAAAATATTTGGTGTGGACATAGGTCTGCATCAGGAGACCAATCAAAATATGTCATATCATTTTTTTGTTCGGTATTGGTGCTCGGTACTGCTCGATACCGGATGATGTGATACATTCTGATTGGTCTCAGGACCGTTAGGTGTCCGCACAGAATAATTTTTTCTTCCTAAGACATACAAAGTTGAAGTTGGTAGTGCTTTGCTATCTTTTATGTCTTTTGTGTAATTCAGCATCATTACAAACTAACAATAACTTAATGTGCTATTCATATGAGGTGTTATATCTCTCTCTTTCATTATTAGCAATGGGTCCTCTGTCTCTCTCTTTTGGGAGCATAAAGTCATGTCAAATCTTTATATGAATTTGTGGAGCTTTATTTTTAGCTTTCTTCCTCTGCACTTTAGTTCTTCCCTCAATGTTATTATTTATTGTTCTTTTTATTTGGATGCTTCTTCTGCTAAACAATATATACAATTTTACTTTAAATTAGAAGATGATACAATTACTTAGGCTTTGTTTGAGACGGCTTTCATACTATTTCTTAAAGCAGTTTTCAAGTATAAAAATTAAATTTTTTGTACTAAATAACTATTTTAAGAAGAAAAGACGTCATAAACGAAGTCTTAGAATGCTAAAGTTAACACAAGCATGCTATTTCTCTATAGTTTGATGATCATTTTTTAGAGTAAAATTCATGTTTAGAAGCATACTTTCAGTATCTTAAAATATGTGTGACAACATTCATTTGATATTCTTCAGAATTATGGATAAATTAGCAAACATTTAATGTAGAACAAAGATTTTATTCTTTCTTATTAACTATAATTTGATCTGACTAAACACATAACTTTTCAAAAAAAAAAATCTTAAGACTCAAACCTAATACGTCTTGGTTAATAATCAGAGCTCCCAATCAACAGATCAAGATGAACTGTCTAATATTTCCAGTCTCTTAAAAGATTTTAGGTCTGTTTTCTTTTTGATAAAATATTCTTTTATTGGATTGAGATACTTCAATCCCAAGGAAATATTTGTGTGGGCTTATGGCAATCATTTCAAAATCTTTGAAAATAAATTTTATAAAGCTTTGCTTTCGTCCATATCATTTCATGCAACCACAATGCTGTCAACATACAAAATAAATTTATTGATTTTTTTTTTCAAAAATAGAGTGCAAAATTAATTGCTCTTATATATGATAGTCAAATGTTGGCATAATTTTTTTTTTGCATCTTTCAAAACAAGCTCTCAAATTTTGTTTCAATCCATACAAGAATTCGTTTTGTTTGATTACCTTCTGTGACTATAGTTAGCTAAAAACATGCATCATGATGGGAGATTTATGTAAACTTCTTCAGTTAATTATCCATAAAGAAAGGTGATCCTTACATCAATTGCAACATACATTTCATACTTTTAGCTAAACACAATAAATTCAAAACGTGTTCATCACGTATGAAATATCTTTGTATGGTTAGGGTTTGTCAATATTTGACCCAACCCAAAAATCAACCCGGGCCCGACCCAAAAAATTATGGGATAGGGTCAACCTATTTGGCATAAGGGTCGGGTTTGAGTTAATTAACGATGACCCGGATCTCTGCGTTCCGCAGCATGTACTGCACACTCACGCTTGTCTCGCCGACGCTCGAGGCTTGACCCCACATCCCGCAACAGTGGCCACTTGCCTCACGGCCCTCCCTCGACACACTTGTGGCTTGCCAGGCTACCTCGCTCGCGCTCGTGGCTCGTCATTGCCTCCAACCTCCCGCACTCGTGCCCTACCTCACCCGGGTTCAGCCCGCATTCACTAGGGACCTTGCTCGACCCCGCGCAGGCCCGCTCCCCTGCAACAATGCCGCACCCCACATTTTGTTCTATGTTTGCGGGTCGGGTTGAGTCAACCCGATAACCTAAATGAGTTGGGTTCGGATCTGGATTTTCGACTCACTAATAAAGCCAAGTCGGATTCAAATCAACCTGTTC
Organism: Dendrobium catenatum; assembly: GCF_001605985.2. Lineage (NCBI taxonomy): Eukaryota > Viridiplantae > Streptophyta > Magnoliopsida > Asparagales > Orchidaceae > Dendrobium > Dendrobium catenatum. The sequence continues at coordinate 158,084 of NW_021318865.1, forward strand.
GGACTCAGGTCAATTCTGGATTCAACTCGAACCCAACCCAAAAACTCATTCTGACACCCCTATATATAACCAACATAAAAATATGCATAATTGTAACAATTTTCTACCAACATAACTTTATATTATTCATTTTTTTAAAACTTTTATTTCACTCCATTAATCCATTTGCATCCAATAAATTTCATTCCTAATGGACAATCAACAAGTTCCCATTTTTTATTTTCTTATAATGCTTTCATCTCCTCATTTATAGCAACTTATCATATCGGTGAGCAAAGGCATCCTACACACTATTATAAATGGATGTAGTAGACAGTTGATCTATAAATAATTGATTTGATTATACATATATAATGATGCTTGAGATTTTTTATTTTACTATAAAACTGACGTTCATATGTGGGTTTAGTAATACCTCTGGTGTTACAGTATGGTAGTCTTAGATTCAGAAACATCCTTAACAAATGATTGATTTTGTATATTATTTATACATGGTAAGTGGGAACTATTCTTAAATAGAGATGGAGGTGGCTTCAAGCTTTTGATTTCCATTTGATCCAATTCACCTGCTTTGTGATTGATTGGTTGATTTCGCAAGTTATCGTCACTAGAATCCAAATTTCTATCACTTAATTCAAGTTGCCTAAATCATAAATACCATGTTCCAAGGATTAATCTACCTAAAAGTTAGGAGCTTGGATTTCCTCATGGTACTCTCCTTTAAGTTCAAACTCAAAAGAGAAATACATTGTGTCTTCATGAAAATAACATCCATGGTGATGAGCCTCCATTGACCGGGAGAATCCCTTGTATGAATATTATGTGATGCCCTAGAATCTTGTTGATGTTCATATTGTTTTACTTTCTTCTAATGCATTGAATGCTCATTTGGGCGTTAGATCATGAGAAACTAGTGTGGAGTAAACTAACTGGCTCGAAGGCTCACAGACTTCTCCTTTCGAGGCTGGTGAGAAGGAAGTGATTGAATATGATGACTTGTTTGATTTGAATGTGAGTCCTATTGTGTGTGATGCTTTCTATCGGGTTGGTAAACGGAGAAAGAAAAAAAAATCTAAAAAATGGTTTGTGTTTTGGGGGTTGTTGTGCCTCATAGCTTTGGTGTGGTGGCTTTGTGCTATTAGTTTTCTGGCTGGTGGGTGTTTATTTTTCCTACTTGTGTTGTCTCTTTTCTTTTGTCTCTTGTAGGTTGCTGTTGTGGTTGCAGTTTTTGGAGTTGGGGCTGCAGCTTTGGACGTCTGGTTGATTATATTATATCTTTGATATCCTATGTTGGTTGCTTTTTCTTGCTGCTTCATGACTGGTTGGGTGTTTCCTTTTTTATTTCCTATGTATTGTATTTAACAGAGTCATTGGCTCGTAGATTTTACTTCAAATGTTGTATTTTAGAGAGTTTTTGATTCTTTAAGGACCTGTATTTTTTTTTTGTTATGGAACGCATAAACCCCTTTAGTGGACTT
>NW_021318865.1:159661-169107 GCF_001605985.2 Dendrobium catenatum
AGAGAAGTAAAGGAACCTCCTCTGTAATGTAGCGAAGAGGAAGGGCGGAATCCGAAGAGATTCTTCCTTGCTTTGTTTGGCCACCTCGTGGCGCATGGGAGCCGTTTGTTTTATAAATCGAACGGTCAGAATGGACGAAGAGAATCGAGGCCATGTTTAAGGGAATTTAGAGAGGGGCCCGTTGGTTTGCACAACTGGACGGGATCTCCTCGCGGATGGACATAGATGTGAGGAGATGTCGACATAATTGACGATGGCGGGATACCGGTGTTGCCACTTTGTGGGCTGCGGACATATTCAATAAATTAATGTTTGCCGTATGGTCAGGTTATCACCGTCTGTGCATCATTTTTAATAGATCACGAAGTACAATGAACGGTGATCCATCGGTGATGGACCGGATATTTTAACGTTATGTACATGAGAAATTTCTAAAAAAAAATTATTTGTCTTGTTCAAGTAAGCAGGGTGTCAATATTTGACACGACTACGAAAATCAGACCCGGGCCTGACCCGGAAAATCCGGGTTTGACCGCGACCCGATTTTCAACGGGTCGGGTTCGGGTTCCAGAAATTGACCCGTTTAAAAACGGTCGGGTCCGGGTTGACCCGCGCGGGTTTTGCCGGGTCAAACCCGCAACCTGTTTAGTTTAAAAATTTTTGAAATCCCGCCTCTGCCCGCTGCCCCCGCCCCCTGCCCGCGGCCCCGCTGGCAGGGGGCGGGGCAGCGGGTAGAGGGCGGGCATTTCAAAAATTTTAAACTAAACGGTCGTTGGCGGGTTGTCCCGGAACCCGCCGAGTCAACCCGGACCCGAACCCGTTTTTTAAACGGTCAATTTCTGGAACCGAACCCGGACCCGTTTTGAAATCGGGTCGGGTCCAACCCCGATTTTTTCCGGTCGTCAGGTTTTCGTGTCGGTCGAAAATATTGGACACCCGTAGCTTACTTGAACTAAGACAAATAAATTTTTTTAAGAAATTTTCTCATCGTACATAACTTTAAAATATCGTCCATCACCATGGACACGCGTTCATATTGTACTCGACTTAGCATGATCCGCGCTGCCCGCCCTGCGTGTTCACGACTGCCGCCGCCGCCTGCTGCCGAGTGCCGATCGCGCCGCCGCGTGCTACCGCGGTGCCGGGTCGTGTCGGGTCAACCCGGCAACCCGCCGGGTCGGGTCCGGGTTCGGATTTTCGACCCGTTTCTCTACCCGGGTCGGGTTAGGGTCGACCCGTTTTCCACCCGGGTCAGTTTGGATTCGACCCGAACCCGACCCGTGACCCGAAATTGACACCCCTAGTGTACTAGTATGATAGTAGTTTGTAAATTTCTTAGATTCAGAAACATCCTTAACAAATGATTGATTTTGTATATTATTTATACATGATAAGTGGGAACTATTCTCAAATAGAGATGGAGGTGGCTTCAAGCTTTTGATTTCCATTTGATCCAATTCTCCTGCTTTGTGATTGATTGGTTTATTTCGCAAGTTGTCGTCACTAGAATCCAAATTTCTATCACTTAATTCAAGTTGCCCAAATCATAAATACCATGTTCCAAGGATTCATCTACCTAAAAGTTAGGAGCTTGAATTTCCTCATGGTACTCTCCTTTAAGTTCAAACTCAAAAGAGAAATACATTGCGTCTTCATGAAAATAACATCCATGGTGATGAGCATCCATTGACTGGGAGAATCTCTTGTATTAATATTATGTGATGCCCTAGAATCTTGTTGATGTTCATATTGCTTTACTTGGTTCTAATGTCTTGAATGTTCATTTGGGCGTTAGATTGGGGGAAACTATTGTGGAGCAAACTGACTGGCTCGAAGGCTCACAGCCTTCTTCTTTTGAGGCTGGTGAGAAGGAAGTGATTGAATATGATGACTTGTTTGATTTGAATGTGAGTCCTATTGTGTGTGATGCTTTCTATCAGGTTGGTAAATGGAGAAAGCAAAAATCCAAAAAATGGTTTGTGTTTTGGGGGTTGTTTGGTGGTTGTTGTGTCTCATAGCTGTGGTGTGGTGGCTTTGTGCTATTAGTTTTCTAGCTGGTGGGTGTTTTCTTTTCCTACTTGTGTTGTCTATTTTCTTTTGTCTCTTGTAGGTTGCTGTTGTGGTTGCAGTTTTTGGAGTTGGGGCTGCGGCTTTGGACGTCTGGTTGATTGTATCTTTGGTATCCTATGTTGGTTGCTTTTTGTGGCTGCTACATGGCTGGTTGGGTGTTTCCTTTTTTATTTCTTATGTATTGTATTTAACAGAATCATTAACTCGTAGATTTTACTTCAAATGTTGTATTTTAGAGAGCTTTTGATTCTTTAAGGACATGCACTTTTTTTTTTGTTATGGAACGTGTAAACCCCTGTAGTGGGTTTTATTAAAATAATAATAATAATAATAATAATAGAATCTAATGGTATGATTGAATGTATAAACCTGAATTCTAACTCATCCTCAATGTAGAATAAACCAGAGATAACTAAAACCAAGAATAATTATAACAATAATATAAAAATTGATTAATTTCATTCACCAAAATGCATATACAATAATCAAGATCATGAACTACTAGATTATAAAAAGAATAGCTTTGTCTTAAAAGATCCCAACTTTACCTCCTCCTACTCTGTAGGACCATTTCATTTCCCTGACATGTCAGAAATTCCACAGAATGAGCTCAACTAGCTTAGTAGAATCCTTTCGCATGCCCGTCGTAGATATCAACCTCCATTTAAAATATAAATACTAATAACAATTCATTTAAATATTAAAAAATTATTATAAAATAAGTAAAGTAATTGCATAATGTAATTTCTTGAAGTTATCAAAGTGTATTTGTTATCGAGATTTACTATTTGTACTTTCAAAATTCACTTTTATAGAAGTACCAGATATCAGAATGCAACATGCACTTAACTTTCTCATTTCATTAGGATGAATATAAAAATTTAGAAATTATCATTTATATTTGATTTATTAAGTTATCAGGATATGCAATGTATGAATATAATGCATATGTTTTGATATCTACTTATAACTCTATTCCTTATAGCTCCCTTTAACCTTATAAACTCGCATATAACAAGTGAGGGCCAGCACAGACCAGAGTAACCACCCATATTTGTTTTCAACTAGTGATATAAATTCTCCTACCTCCACACATGATAGCTGAGCTAGAACATAATATATAGGGCTCTCGTATCATTTCAAAGAGTGCACTTTATCACAGTTCAGAATTCAAAGCTCAGGTAATGTCATACTATGAATTATGCAATTTAAATGCAACAGTACGTAATTATAACTTTAATGCATTATTCTAATGATGCATGAATTGCCAAAATTATTAGTAGTAAGCCATATAGCTTGTATAAAAAAATATTTACTTAACTTTTTTCATTCTAATTATAACTTTAGAGGAATATTCAAATTAATATTTTAAAACTTTTATATAACAATCATAAACGCTTACAAATCCTTATATATGTTTTCTATTTTGACTCTAAGTTGATTGTTGCTTCTATATGCTATTATTGTTCATCATGATCTTTTATTTCGTTTTGATATAGGCTTCGTTTGAGATAATTTTCTCAGTGTTTTTTGAACTTTTGTGATTCCAAACGATAAACTAAATAATAATAATAATAATAATAATAACACTATAATTAAAAGTTCAGGAATATATATATATTTCAAAAGCTTGATTTGAGTCATTTTGACTTGGATAAGATCACTTTTAATATTGATTGGTTCATCTTATATAGATGTTCAGATTGACTATAAATTTCGGAAAATGAAGTTCGAATTGCCTTAAATTTAATTCCAAGAAATTTTTAATTTTAATATCGAGATTCATGCTTAATCAAATTAATTTTTGTAGCATGTCATGCATAAATTATTGCATGCTAGGAAATTCATAGTAATAGGAAAAATTTTTATGTCCTACACTACTTTCAATGTAAGACAAAAAAATCAATATGTATTTTCCAGTTCGAATCAATAATAAAATAAATAATGATCATAAAGTTCAAAGAGATCTATTAAATTATAAGAAAAATCGATAAAAAGAATTATCACCCAAGTCATGTTAGTATGTTATGCTATGTTGTATCAATATTAATGTATGTTTGATATTAGTTCTATCTATACTTTTATATATCAATCATTTCAATGCATTATCATATAAATGTTGTAATTATGAAAAACAATGTAGGACATCCCATTTTAATGTGGTGTTATCATCATTTCATATGTTATATGTCATATATAGTGGTGTCAATATATGACACGATGCGAAAACCCGATTCGAATTCGACCAAAAAATTTGGGTTAGGGACAACTAGATAACTTGAAGTTAATCCAAATTTGACATGATTCTCCCGCCTCAGCAAGTCTACATGAGGTAAAATTTTGAACGAATCAATAAAAGACTTCTTTGCCTCTTTCAACGATGTTCCTTCATATCGGGTCGGATGTCATGACAGCTCGCCGTTAGGGGTGTAAGTGAGCCGAGACAGCTCGAGCTCAACTCGTTTATGAGCTCATGAGCCGGCTCGAACAATTATTAATATTTTTAAAAATAAATTTATTTTATTTATTAAATTTAAATATTTAAAAAAATTAGTAAGAACCACCTAAGTTTTATTTAAATGTTAAGCATTACAGCTTTTTTTTTTCTAAATTCAACTTAAGTTTTAAAAATCCCGCCTAAGATTTAAAAATCACGCATGAGTTTAAAAAATCCCACCCATGGCTTATGAGCTAGCTCTAGCAAATTTACAATGGAACGAAATTTAGTTCGAGCTCATTTTCTAATTGACGATCTGAGCTCAATATGGCTTAAACACGACTCATTTACACCCCTACTCACCATTCTTTTGTTGGGTCGGAATAAGAAGTAACGATGACGACATGACGGTCCGGACTCCAGCGGGAGCTCGCTCGTTGCGATGGTAACAATTTTCTCCCATTCGCGTGTTTCTCGGTGTTCTCGCACTGAAGACTTCTTCGCCTCCTCAACGATGTCTCTTCCGTCAAGTCGGAAGTCACGATAGCTCGTCGTTCTTTAGTTGGATAGGAATCGAAAGTAATGATGACGACGGGAGGGTCCAAAGGGAGCTCGCTAGTTGCGAAGGTAATCATTTTCTCGATCTCTCCCATTTGCATGCTTCTTGGTGTTCTCACACTAAAGAGGCGAAGTCAGGGTCCAAAGTCGGGGTCCATTTCACTATGTCCAAAGTCAGGGTCCATTTCACAATGTTCATAAAACAATTACTCAATAAATAAGAACAATGAGATAAGATCCTACAGTAATCAAAATTATTAATAAGCTTTATCAGAACATTCCTAGGGTTAAGAACAGTGACCGAGCAATCACCATTGAGCTTTAGGTTCAAAAAAATTTTCCGAATGGCATCAATGAAAGTCCTCCGGCCAGGAAACTTGCTTACTAAAGCCAATTCAAAAGCAGCAGCGAGCGATTTAATTTCATCCTCCGAAATCAACAACACCGACAATCCATGGTGAGAAGAAATTCTCAAATCTGGAAAAGAGACCGAGCAATTAGATGCCCCAGACAAGGCATCTTTAAATAACAGAGCAGAAGAAGAACCGTGCAAAAATCCCTTGTCTCGAAGCCGGGAAGACGACATCAAACCGAAAAAATGAAACAAGATGAACAACGTAAAAAAAGATCTAGAGAAGAAAGAAGACTTCCCTGAGGCGAAGCAAGCGACAGAGATCACCCACACAGCAGCAAGAGCCGACAAGGGGAAAAAACTCTAACATAGCAAACATCGCACCTTAAGAAAAAATCAACTAGTTATTTTGTTGTGGTGGTTGGAGGTGGGGTAAAAAAATACAATGATTGTATAACAACATACTCACTAAACATGTTTTATGTCAAATTTCACTTTCAGAGAAATATTCACATAAATATTTAAAGATTTTTATATAACTATTGTAATTATTAGAAAAATATAAAATAAAACTCAAAATTTTATATAGACAAAAAAGTAATCGGTGAAAATCTATATTATTGTTGCGTCCTGGAATATTCGCGGCGGTAGATGGTAGAGAAAATATAGTTTAACGTTACTTAGCGTTGTTACGAAGATCCAGCACTACATATCATTATAGTTGAGAGGGTGTAGCGTTCAGAAGTATGACACCAAAGCTTTTTATGTGGAAAACCCCTGATAAAAGGGAGAAAACCACGGGCCTAGCCCGGTTTGATTGAATCCACTAGTATTTGTATAGTCGATTTACAAATTGAGGCCTTCTAGGATGAAGGCCTTGGATTGATGTATTCAAATTGTTTACATCATATAGATTTGCATAGCTGGTAGAGTACTGATACATGATTCTGTTTTGGCCTGAAGGACACGTGGCATTCTTATGATCTGATGTAGGAAGTGTGGATGACATCGAGATTCCAGAGCAGGGAGGCACCTGTCGTCCAGAACTTTTAAGGCCGTATAGGTGTCTGTGATGTGACATTTGGTACGAAAAGGACCATATGCGTACATGGCAGGACAAAGGACCTGAAGATACTTGTAGGTCCTTTGTGCATGGAGACCTGTTAGTCGGCATGGAGCACCGTATAGTTCTCAAAGAGCCTGGCCGTTGGGCTTAGGACCGTAGTCGGCAAGAGGACCGTAGTCGGCCGGATGCCATTAGTCGGCGAGAACCCGTATAGTGCCCGTACGGCAGGAGCCTCCAAGTTTAGTCGGCAGTGGGATTTTTTGCACCCCAGTAGTGATCTTGCCACGTGGGTTATTGTTCCACTCGTTAAAAACTTTGGTGTTCTCTTTCTGGAACGCTTCACCTGTCACTTATCTGGTATTATGAGTGATGGATCGATCTTCGAGTCGGTACACGAAGAACGTTAAACTATTATATTATTCTCTACCGCCAGAGCCGAATATTCCAGGACGCCGGAAACCAGTTTATTAGGGCCTGCGCGACCAAGTGGGTCATGTAGGGGGAAAGTAGTACCGTAGGCTTCCCGACCTGTGGGGAGGCAATTAGTGCTCCAATCTCAAGAAAGATCGTTCGCTTATCTAACTATTGTGATTTGAAATCAAAGTCAGGTCAGTAGTGTAGTTGTTGCAATCAGAGTATTGCCCGTTACTGAGTGGCACGTTGAAGATCGCGATGACTCTGTATGGTCGTGAGCCCTTTCGACGCGCATAATTGTACTGGGTTCGTGGTTCGTTTTAGTTAAGCAGCTTTATTTGATTGTCTATACAAAGATCACTGCCGATGCTTCGTTCATTCAGCAATAGCAGGACGTCGCGGTCATTATTCATTTCAGGAAATTATCGGAGCCAAATTAGGCAAGCGAATGACTGCAAAGCACAATTGCGATAGGACCTTTATACAGTCCCTCTTACTGGGACTGTCTACTCGTTTTTGGACCCAGGATGCTTAACCTCGACCTCAACAAAGACCAGTAACGGTCTAAAGATAGAACTCCTTCTTCACTTTATTGATCCCGGTGGTCGGGATTGGAACTCGCAACTTGGGCCTTGAGAAAGACGTCGGGTGCCATATTGATTGTCAGGCAGAGTCACGTGGACTCGTGCCCAAAGTGCATATAAGGTCCAAGGAATAGCTCCTTGAACAATTACGAATGGAGACGGTCGTCGCGCGTATCTCTTTTTGGCAAAATGCTCAGGGGATCTGAGTGTTCGGGCCATTGAACACAGACGTCGCTGTCTTTTGCAGGACGTCGGCATTGAACGTCGGGCCTTTTAAAGTGGGGTCCGGCGAGGTTTTTGTTGGTGGTCCGGTGATCGGTTCCTGCGGCTGGTCCGGCGTATCGACGAGATTCCTGCGGTTGGTCCCGGCTGGTAGGTCCGTGCCAAGTTGGTCCGCAGCGGCTGCTTAGCGAGGAAAGGAACTCCTTCACTTCTCTTTCTCTGTCTTCATACTCTCTTGCATTGGCCCCCCTCTTTTATAGAAGTAATGAGGGCCCGTCTCGTCTGGAGGAGTGTTATAGTAATTTCATGGAAGTGGCTGCGTCCGTTAAATAGGTTGTGGAGATTCAAGGAGCGGAACTGTAGGGCGATGTGTGTCAAATGGTACGGCCGATATTAATCTACGATCGTGCACCGTTCCGCTCTGGAGATACATTTGGAGGCCTTAAATGATGTACCGACTTTCAGTGATCTTCTTGAGCTCGTTGGATTAACGTCGCGTCGAGCCCGTTCTGTATTCAACAGATATAAGCTCCTGTGTCCTATACATACACGAGAAGACGTCTTCGGATAACTCAATATCTGCTTGTTTGAACCCATGTGCTCGACATTACTACGGGTCTTGAACCCCTGATTCTGGACCTGCGGAATTTGGGGCTCGGATTATGGGTCGTCTATGGTGAGATCGTATAGTGGTTTCGTTATTAGTCCGAGACGCTCAGTTTGACTATGTAAGCTTGTTGAAATCGGAGTTCGGATTGCTCCCGGATTTTAATTTTTGGAAGTTTCCAACTAGCTTTTGCTCGAGATTCATGCCCCGACATTACAACCCTCGCATAAAAGCGGTATATCTACTATTCTGTTGGGATGAAACTCCGGCTGATCAGCTTTGCCCTCCTCCAAACAAATCAGTGTGGGTTTTAACACTCGGGTAATATTATGCTACCAGGAGTGCGACGCGAATAAAATATAATGTTTCCGAAAGATTTACAATGTCCGGAATCACAAAAATTGTGTTCCAAAAGTTAAATCAAATTGTCTCAAACTTGATCGTAGAGTCGTCCGGCCTTCCTCTCTCCCCCCTCCACACCTACTCCGACATAACAACACTCGGAAAAGGTCTTACATCCTTGCGCGGATTCGTCATCGGACTACGTCTTCTTCACCTAGCCGTGTTTACGTCGCCGAAGCAAAAGTGTCGTTCATTATCGCCGACATTTACAACTCGGTAAAGTCTAATCCTTGGTGTGATATCTCCCGACCTCTGTGCTACACAGCGTGTAGATGGCATCGAAGCACATGAATAGGCGAATCCGACATTATCAATCACTCAGGAAAGGTCTTATATCCTTGGCGGATTTCTTCCCTGACCTCTATCCATATCACAGGTTACCACTGTCGTCGAGCAAATGGCTGCCGACATACCGAGGACCTCCAAAAAGGAGGAATCCTCAGTCCTTTATATCGGATCCGTCCCACCCTCTTCCACAGTCAGGTTAACGTCGGCCTCGGGCCATGCTATAAAAACTGGGCCCCTCGCGAGAACCAATGTTATGTTAGCTGCGGGCGAAGCCGTGCCTCCACATGGCCTTGGTGGATTCTCCCGACCTCTTCCACCACAGATTAACGAGTCGTCCGAGCAAAGGCTCCGGCCGACCGGCATTTACAACCTCGGAGGACGTCCCGTCTCAACCAGTCCCTCGTAGTGTGACGTGTCCCGTGCGGCCCTTCTCTCCCACACAGGTA
>NW_021318865.1:175233-179350 GCF_001605985.2 Dendrobium catenatum
GACTATAAGCATGTAAGATTTTGAGATCATTTTAACTTCCAATTGATGTCTCACAATTTTTAACTATATTTCAAAAGCTTGATTTGAGCTCATTTTGACTTGGATAAGATTACTTTTAATATTGATTGGTTCATCTTATATAGATGTTCAGATTGACTATAAATTTCGGAAAACGAAGTTCGAATTGCCTTAAATTTAATTCCATGAAATTTTTAATTTTAATATTGAGATTCATGCTTAATCAAATTAATTTTTGTAGCATGTTATGCATAAATTATTGCATGCTAGGAAATTCATAGTAATAGTCAAAATTTTTATGTCCTACACTACTTTCAATGTAAGACAAAAAAATCAATATGTATTTTCAAGTTCAAATCAATAATAAAATAAATAATGATAATAAAGTTCAAAGAGATCTATTAAACTATAAGAAAAATCGGTAAAAAAAATTATCACCCAAGTCATGTCAATATGATATGCTATGTTGTATCAATATTAATGTATGCTTGATATTAGTTCTATCTATAGTTTTATCTATCAATTATTTCCATGCATTATCATATAAATGTTTTAATTATAAAAAGCAAGACAGGACATCCAATTTTAATGTAGTGCTTTCATCATTTCATATGTTATATGCCATATCTAGGGGTTTCAATATATGACACGATGCGAAAACCCGATCCAAACCTGACAAAAAAATTCGGGATAAGGACAATCCGATAACTCGAAGTTAACCTGAATTTGACGTGATTCTCCCGCCTCAGCGAGTCTGCATGAGGGAAAATTTTGAACGAATCGATAAAAGACTTATTTGTCTCTTTCGACGATGTTCCTTCATATCGGGTCGGATGTCATGACAGCTCGCCGTTAGGGGTGTAAGTAAGCCGAGACGTCTCGAGCTCAAATCGTTTATGAGCTCATGAGCCGGCTCGAATAATCCACAACCCAAAGGAGAGAAACTGACGAATGCCCCAAAACCCACCACTACTATGAAACCAACAAGCAAAAAGAAGAGCCAAAGCCAACCAAAATCTACACCACAAATCTAAAATTATATCCTACCACGTCTACCCTTCCCACGAGAGGAGACATACACAACAGATCGGCCATGCTGCAAAGAAAATACATCCCCAGGTTCTTCATCCCCATTTGCCTCCAAAGAGGAATAAGACGAGCATTGAAGCCAATCAATTTACAATCTCACACTCTCCCCCGAATTGACAACCACATGATAAAATAGAGCCTCAGATGATATTAAATTAGCATAAACCTCAACAAAAGGGCTAGGTACTAGAATAGTAGGCATCACAGGGGAAGAAATAGAGGATGAAGGAAAGCGTTCAACAATCGGCACAGCAGGAGAAAGCAAGGAACCAGAATGCTCAACCACCACAGTAGGTGCAAAAACCTCAGCCAAAACACATGGGGCAGACATAGTACCCCTACGAGACAAAGGTAATTTAGAGTTAAGACCACCACCACCGTCACTTGCACATAAATGAGATGCTAGGAAAAGAAGACCGATCCCGACAATACCAGGATCCGCCTAAGGAGACATAAACGAAGGAGAAACAACACCCACCACCTCACCAATATGAGCCGAACCACTGGAACATTCCTGCTCAACTACCCTATTAAGCTCACATGCAACTATATTCTCTTCCATCACATTTTGCACTGCCAAGGGAGTATCAACACTTCTATGGGAAGAATTGGGAAGTAAAACACTATCCATCACAGCATTAGTTTCACCCAAACAGACCAAGTTAGAAGCAATAATACAATTCATAGGAACACCTACAACATTCTCTAGGGCAACAGGCCTAGCAAGTAAAATTTCCTCACAAGCCGAAAAATCATTCATGTGCAAAATAACCTCAGGATTAGGAGAAAGGGCAATAAGCCCACCAGGCAAAGAAGCCTCACAAACCGAAGGAACATTAGCTTGTAAATTAACCTATTGGATAAGAAAATTACCCGCAGATCCAGTTAAAAGCTGCTCAGTAAGAACATCAAAAGAGACCGTAGGAGGAGCAGACTTAACATCTAAATGAGGATGAAGAATTAAATAACCAGCATTAGAATGACCCAATGCTTTGCAATGAGAACAATAAAAGGGAAACTCTTCCATCTCCACTTGTTGGACATAACCAAACTTCTCAGAACCAAGCCACACATGATCCGGAAACTGCTTAGTAATGTATAACTTGATAAGAATGCGGGCGACCGAAGGCCTAAACCTCGAAGTAATGGCTTTATCAGTACGCAACAGACGACCAAGCAGAGAGCCAAGACCATGAAGCACACGAGGGGATAAGAGATGGGTACGCAAATTAGGGAAAGAAACTCATATAGGAATAACAGGGGACTCAACAGTAATGTCAAAATGGGGAGACCACTTAAACAACTTCATATAGCAATTATTTACGAAATAAGAGCGATGAGAAAAGACCATATAGTAGTCTAGGTCGTTCAAAAGCTTTATCAAAATATTCTTAGAGTTGAGCACAATAACAAAAAATTCACCATTTAACTTAAGTTGGAAAAAAAATTGAATCGATTCCAGCGACAGACGCCGACCAGCAAAATTCCTAACCAATGCAAATTCAAACGGAGCAGCCAAGGCCAACATCTCAGCATCAAAAAATCCAAAGAGAAGGAAGACCATTGAAAGAGGTGATTTTGAGATAAGGAAAATCTTGCAGGGAAGAAGACCCAGCCAGAGCCTCCCATAAAGAGCGCTTATTTGCCTTACCATTCAAAAAATCGGGGTCAAATAGCCGATTAACAGTCATAACCACCATGATAATGAACGAGGCAAAGAAAATGAAAGGAACGCAAGAGAAATTAGGAAGAGATTACCCATGGGGCGGCCACGGAGCGAAGAGGAAGATGAAGACGGAAAACCCTAGCCACGAAGTGAGACATTATTTTTATGTTATTATATGGGCTTCTTGATATATTAATTTGAAGGTTTCGCCCTATCGGAAATGCCAATGGTCTTTCTTATGGTATCCATTATGCTACCTTTGGCATAAATTTTTTTTTTTTTTTTTTTTTGAAGTATGTTAGAATAACATTTTTTTTAGCTTAATTTTTATAAAACGAATAATGAAATTTTATACTCGAAAATGCTCAGCAAAATCTTGTTTAAATAAACGGTTCCTTTTTGCATTGTTCAATCAATGTAATGTCTAAAATGTAACATATATCTGCCTTAGGCTTCATTTGAGACATCTTTCGTATTCCTTCTTAACGCAGCTTTTTAGTAAAAAAGCTACATTTTAGTACAAAAATTTTAATTTTTATTCTAAAAAGTTGCTTTAAGAAATAGTAAGAAAGTCATTTCATATGAAACCTTGAACTTTATTTGATTAACTATATTTAAGATGGTTTATGTTGAGAATATATAGTATACAGTGCATTTTAATTCTCAGAATTATTTGATTTATCTATAAAAATTATTTTTTCTACGGAGTATGTGTTGAATTAAGAATTTGACAATCAATGAATTAGAAATATCAAAAGTAAAGTGACATTGGCTTGTGTGTTTGCTGTCTGTCTGATTGACATATAGTTGGCTTGATTGACTTTCGTCGATAGACACTATTGAGGCATTGTAGTTATTTCTACAATTTAATTTATCTCATATTTTCTTAGCATTTTAGTGCTTCAAGGAACTCAAAACTTCATAACTTTCTAATATTACATTAATGCCACTAAGATGTTCATTCCAACTATGAACATACAAAATTTGTAGAATAATGTACCTCCTTTATTGGTAAATTATAACGTGCGACCACCGGATGTTGTTCGGAGGTAAATTAGGACGTGTCACGTCACTTTTTTGCTTTGTACTGTTACTAACTATCGCCGTGTACTGGGTGACATGACACATTCTGATTCGTCTTCGGACCGTCCGGTGACCGCACGTAATTATGTCTCCCTTAAGTGACATTAAGATGGATTCATCTCATTCAATAATAATATCATGAATATAAATTCATTGAAAATTAAAATTGAATGTTCTCAAAATTAATTATTGAAATTGCTGATAAAAAAACTTAGATACAAAAATGATCTCAAATTTAATATATATAATTAGATTAACTTT